>NW_026732333.1:0-222500 GCF_028476545.2 Physella acuta
TATTGACCTTAATGTAACCAGAAGTATTTTATGAGAATAGACTTGATTTATTACTAATTTACACTTAGGTATCCCATCATTTGATCATAAATTGTACAAACATTTTCTCCGTGAACCCCCCCCCCCCCCCCCCCCCCCCCCCCCATTGACCCGTGCACGTGCCTGTATGTTTGAGATCACGCGACATCCATCACTCGTCCCCGCTCCAAGCTGTCCCGGCATCCGGTCAGACTGAAGTTGCGTCACAGCTGCCGTGCACAGGAACGTCCGCAGACGATCTCCTCCGGGCGACCACGTGACGCAAGACTTCCCCCTCCCCCCCACCCACCCACCACACTTTTATTGGATTTCGTGGATTTTCTAGCACGTTTTCCGACATGTCGGAAATTAATACTCATTGAGCGTTTCTCTAAGTACATACACGAAGGTGAATTTTGTTTAACTTTAAGACAAGGTTTTACAGTAATTTGTAATGCACCGTGTGTACCAAACACTTGAGACATTGAGTACTTCAGACATCTTGTACTGAGTACTTCAAGTTCCTGTCGACTTGTTGCCCGAAGAAATGTGTGTCTATTGATTCGATGTGAATATCTGTCGCAGTTTTTTGGTTTGCGACTACTGTCGTTGTATTTAAACGTGGGTAGTTGTTTGCTGTTCGAACTCAACCATTCGTATTTAGGTTTTCTAAATGTTTGGTCTTCGACTACAGTAGTTCGTAATTCAAGTTTGTGTAGTTGTTTACTGTACGACTTGAATTGCTCGTAATTTAAGTTTGTATAGTTGATTGGTCTACGACTTGAATTGTTCGTAATTTTAAGTTTGTTTAGTTGAGTGGTCTACGACTTGAATTGTTCGTAACTTTAAGTTAGTCTTGTTGATTGGTCTACGACTTCATTTTTCGTATTTTAAGTCTGTACTTGTTCTTTATACGACTACAGTCGTGAACAGTTACCTCTTTGTATTTATTTTGTCTTGTGTCTCAACCACCTGCTTTAAACATCTTCGCAGTTGACCATCTACTCACTCCACTGTATGGTATCACACTGAGCACTACTCAGTATAAATTTGTACCCAGATTTTGTTTTAAAAATATAATTGATTAATCTTTATTAAATTATTGTCTTCTCAAATTATATATCCTACCTCTAAACTGCAACAATGTGTTCGATAATTATGCCTTTCTATTGAACTATAAACATACATATAAAACGCAGAGAATAAGTCTATTCAGTATTATGTAATGGATATTCATTAGAGGCTGTAATTCAAAACCAACATGGTGTTTTTTTTTAAGTCTCCGAAGGCTAGGATTCCCCCACCCCTAAACCCCTCCGCCGGTACCATTCTGACTTCGGTACATACCTCGTCTCTAGGGACTCGGTACAGTCTGTTGTCTGCTGTTTGTAGTCTGATGTAACTCGAGTTAGGTAAAGTCTGGTCTGGATTGACCGACTGTCAATTCTTTTTTTTCCCTTCTATGTTATTTCCAATTTCAGCCTTTTTAAGGGTCTACTTAAATAGCATTGTATTATCCTCTGTTTTGTTTTTGTTATCTGCTATCTCCCTAATGTTTTTTTACCTCTTGCTTATAGCCTTCTTATAATGTATGGTTAGCCGCTCAAACGTAATCGCTTTTTACTGAAACTAGACATATATATATATATATATATATATATATATATATATATATATATATATATATATATATATATATATATATATATATATATTTGACTTCTAAACTTTTACTCATACTTTCTGCACTCTTCTGTGTTGCTTTAGTATTAAATCATTAAATAATTACTGAGTGCAGAGTATGAACGTTACCGACTTTTCTTCGCAATAGTTATCTTTCTCAACATTGTCAATCTCATCCATCTGTCAACAGTCACGACCCGTGTACCTTTACTCAGCTACCACCAGACATCTAATGACAAACAACTAATTCATGGGCTTGAACTCAGCTAGAAAGTACACATCTCTTTTCTTTGATGCTTACCTCCCCGCTACAACATCATTAGGATGTAAAATTAGAGACATGAGATCTACAAAAATGTGTTACTATTCCCTTCCAATTGATGATTGCGTTTGTTTATTACAAGCTAAAGTACTGAGCGCATATTGCTTCACGTTTATTATTCAGGTAAAGAGGCATAACTCTGTGATTTAAAAAAACTCGATCAAAGGGTTATCTCCCTTGAGTAAGCCTGACTGCTATTGGACGTAGACTTATTTTAGGACGTTCCTTGATCTTCTTAATTTTGTTATCGGTCGCTCGGTACACACTTTTGATATCACATCGGTGTAACCCCTAGGTCACCATATCCACTGGTGTGATGCATAGGTCATCACTCCCACTGGTGTGACGTCTAGGTCATAACCCCCTCCCCCCCACACACACACACTACTATAACCCTCTGGCCCCCTTTAACCTCCCCCCCCCCCATGCCCTACTCTACCTATCTGTACTTTGATGCCAGTCCCCAATGACCCCGCCCTCCAGTCCAGACACCATTTCTCTCCTTCTCCCCTTAACTGTCCAAGACATCCATCCCCATTGTCTTACGCATATTTAATGTAGTCCAACTTCAAAAATCGATATATTTTGTCAGTACAGTTTTAAAACACCACTCAGCCCTTTTGATTTTTGTTCTTTCAGTCTTTGTCTGTCTGCCCGTCCGTCGTACATCCATCCATCCATCAATCTATATATCTATTTATATATATATATATATATATATATATATATATATATATATATATATATATATATATATATATATATATATATGTGTGTGTGTGTGTATGTGCAATTATTAACAGTGTTATGTTTTAGAAATACATATCCCTAAAATCATTTTTAAAATTAATTTTCTTTACTTATGGCTATTAAGTAAATCTCACTGTTACCTCAGTATAATACATTGAGCCTTATCTTTTAGTTTCTGCATAAATAAATAAAAATCTTGACGACTTAGCGCTCCTAATTGCCAGTGCATTAGACACCTACATCTTTAAACAACGGGTACCTGAGACGTGAGTCTTTGTCATCACTTTACTCACCATTGGGGTTTAGGCACGCGTAAAATATACAGAGCAATGTTTTTTAAAACACTTCGGCAGCAATGTTTAAAAAGTATTAAGTGCAAGCCATAAATCTTCAATCACAATGTAGTTTATTTACTTTTTTTATCGTAAAAAGCAGTAAATATCGTTGATGGTGTATTTGAAAAGCATGTCCGTGATGTGTGTTTAAGCCATGCTTGAAGTAGAATGCTTTAACCCGCGACCGGTAACCAAGTAGACATCTTTACTTTACTTGTCGTAGCCGTAACTGGCTAGTGTAAAAAAAATATTTTAAAAATACAAAAAAAAAGTGAAGTTCGTCTTTAGACCTAACCATCCATTTGACAAATAGAGTTCTTATGTTTCTTGACCTGGGTGTATAAAAGGATGGTGTCGTCAGCACTATGTCCAGCCGCCTTTACTTTCCCCAACCTAAGTCAGTTATCCATAAGAGCTGGGTGAACTTTGTGAACTGAGAAACTCGCTACAGACACAAGTCCGAACAGAGATACGAACTCGAGACCTTCGGGCTAAAAACCAAACTGGCTCATGTGCTAAAAAAATCTACGATTTTAATCTACAGTATCGGATTTAAACAAGTAAACAAACAAATAAATATAGTAAATAACGACACAGCAATTAATAAAATAAAATTTTAAAGAATGATAATTGATTTAAAGATGTTTTTACTTTCTCGTATATACGAAGTATAGAGAAAGTCTTGTAATCGTGCAAAAAAAAAAAATCGAGATTTTTGCAAATCTCGACGTTTTGCATCTCACTGATACGGAAAAACATAATTTTGCAATCTTGTCCGTATGTCTGTGTGTCTGTGTGTGTGTGTGTGTGTCCGTGTGTAAACACGATAACTTGAGTACCGTTACAGCTAGGTTGATGAAATTTCATATATAAGTATTTTATCAAAATCGTAGATCCGTATCAACTTTTGAGCGATTTCCGATAACCGGAAGTGGTACTTTTCCTACTTTGAATTTTTCAAAAGCCTATAACTTGAGTACTATTTCAGATAGATAAATGAAATTTCATACGTAAGTAAAAGATCTAATTCTCTACCTTCTATTAAATTTTGAGTCATTTCCGTTGACTGGAAGTAGTACTTTACGCTACTTCCGATTTCTCAAAAAACTAATGTAAATTTTAAAAGTAATAATAATATTGCGCACTATTATGCGCTTTTTTATTTCGCGTTCACTTGGTGTGCAATTAATTTGTCTACGAGATTTTATTCTATTTTTAAAACTTTAAGTATTTAAAATGGATTAAAAATCATGTCTATATCCCGAGTTCCCATCCCCTGTTATTTTATATAAGAATATTCGAGAAAGTTTAGGGGAGATCACTCCCGGTTTATTTTTTATATAGACAATCAAAGAAATATATTAATCACAGTGAATAACGACACAACAATTAGCCAAATAAAATGATCATTAATTTCTCCCAAATTGTATTTTTGTTTGGGTTTTGTCCCCTGCATAAACCGAGGAACCAGGTCACGCTGTTGAAGCTAATTAATTAAATTTTTATTCCGATTACACCCGTTCTATTTTCTCTTTCTCGCTCCAACCCCCTATCCTCACGTGCGTTTGTGAGTTTAAGAAACGACGTCACAAAATTTGAAAGGTCATTGCAGGTCAAATGATGTCATGAAAAAAAAAAATTCTCCAAGATGTTGAAAAAAAAATATGTTTTCAATTTCCTTTTAAACGAGCTCCATATTTTCATTTTTTTCCCCGAAGTTTCCAGAACAATTTCTTGTGCATCTAAAACCGCACCCCATTACCTGTGACGTTAAATTGCAAACGATCGTTAACCGTGCTCCCGTTTCCTGCAGAAACTGACGTATTAAAAGTGTCATTCTGTAGATAATAAATGTACATTAAATTCAAATTTTACCCGTTGCTTTTCGTTTCGATGTGCTGGGATTTAGAAATCCTAAGATTTTATTTTGAAAGAGAGATCAGATCCGTCCTTAAACTGCTGATAACTTATCATATATTTTGATTTCTAAGTATTTTTTTTCATATAACATAAAACAATTGTTCTTTTACAAGCGTTGGTAGAATCTAGTGAAATATATTCATTTCAATGCGCAATTTTAAAAAAAAAATGACATCTGTAAAATTATTGCTCATTCATACAATGTAGTACAAACGAATCAAGTATTGTGGTCGAGTCGGTAAAGCTCATGGTTGCTAAACCGAAAAGTCTCGAGTTCAAACACTCGGGCAGTTGAAGCTCGTAAGCTGGGGACAGCCACTCTTCTAGGAGAGACAACTCAAAAATGAAACAACTGCTGCCTTGTAGTTTGTTCTTGGTTGGAAGCAAATCCAAAAAGAAAAGCAGGCTGAAATCGGGGTCAATGGCCTCGATGGCGCATAACCAGTTGACACGTATACTTAATTGTGTTGGAGGGGATCCCATCTAATCTAACACTAAAATTAAGAACTAAGAAGAAGAAGATACACTGCACTGCAAACGAATCGAGTATTGTAAGCTTTTTGAGCCTTTATCTAATTCATAGAAGTAGTAGTCGAACAATATCAAATACTAGCCTTTAGATATTTTGTTAATTACATTGTTCTACAATGGTCCCTTAATCATTAGTATGGTCCGTCCACAAACGGTGTATGAAACTAGTCAAATCTTTTTTTTTTCGTTAAGCTGAACATGTACTGTGGCTATTAGTTGTACAATAAACACATTTCACAAACGTTGTTGTAGTTAGGTAACACATATTGATTTGGCTGGGCCGAGAAACTAAAGGCTCACAAGTATATAAGACAATTGTGTTTAAAAAAACGGATCCAGGAATTTATTCAAATTGTGTCCGTTCACGCGTGCCAATATAGCTCATTAACCTTACATGGAATTCCTTCAAGCATATTAAAATAATTGATTGGCTACAACATAATTTTTTTTTTTTAATTTTATTTTCTATTTTGGAACTGAAATTTTTATTAGTTTCCCTTTCTATTTTTGTAAGCAGAAGAGGAAAAAAAAATAGCAATGGCGTCCTTTAAATTATGTCTCCTATTTTTACTGATGTCAAGAAGTTTGATTTTCATTCAAACTGATTTATTGTCTTATTCTTTTTTTTTTACAACTAGCAGTGGTGGTAGTACGGTCCGGGAATCGCATTATGAAATTTACGACTTGACAGCAGCCCCCCACCCCCCGTCCCGTCCCGACTCCCCCCCCCCCCCCCCCCCCCTCCCACAAATCTATATTCGTGTCTCCAGAAGAAAGTTGCCAGATAAATTGACCAATCTCGTTTTGGCCCGGGAAAGCACTCCTGAAAAATTTCATTTCCATTCAGTTGCGCATGCGCCCTTGCCCGTGTGTGACTTTTTTTTTTCATAGTGTCTTATTTATCCTTTACAGTAATCTATTTTATGTTCCTAGCCGTGTGTGTATGTGTTCGCGTGCTTATCCCAGTTTAAAGTTTTTTGTTATTTTTTTCTTCTTTCAAATTATGTATTGCCAGCATCCCCCCCTCTTACTTCTCTCCAGCCCGCTCAATCCTAATAATTTGCTTGCTTTACATAATGACATCCATTTTCTTTTTTTTTTTTAAGTTATATTTCATTTGGTGGATTTGTTTTTAAAGCTGGATGCTAGGAATTTCCCATTCCCCCAATGAACTCATCTCTGTTTGTATAACTGAATGTCTCATTAAACGAACGTTTCATTATTGGAAATCTCGTTGACTTCAGGTCAATGTTTGATTAATTTTTTAAATTTATTTTTTTGGTTTGTTTTTGTTTATAAAATAACTTTTTTAGGAATGTACGTAGTGTTTTAAAAATATATTTAAAGTATCAATTCTTAATGTATAGTTCTACGGGACATGTACTTTTTTACATGTTGGGATGTGAGTAGTATATGTGTTAGGTGTCGGATATGTGTGAGGGCGAGGTGGGGTGTCAGGATTTGTGTAAAGGGTGGTGTGGGTGTCATTTGTCTAAGGGTGGAGTGAAGTGTCCTATAAGTGTGAGGGTGGCGTGGGATGTCGTAGCCTATATAAGCAAAGGTGTTCAATATATATGAAATATAAATGCCAGGGCGCTGTACATGGCAGTGTGGAGTCATTTATGGGTGTCATTTATGGGTGTCATTCATGGGTGTCATTCGTGGGTGTCAAACATGTATATAAAAAAACAGGTCTTATGCGCCAGTCATTGACACGAAGTATAAACAGTTTCTCTGTCTTACATAAAAACGTTTATTTTCAATTTGTGTTTCTTTCCCCAATATCTTTTTGAACCCATCAATGTGTTTAACCAACTCCATTGACTTCTTACAGCCTATAGTATATATACACATATGCTTCTTTTCCCCTGTCAGGTAACGATACATATCCGGTCTCTATGAAACACCGCTTAAATTTTACAAAGCTGTACTTTTATGAAATTTCATTTTACAGATTTGTTTATTTTTCAAAAATAAAAAGCGAATGTTTCGTTTTACGCTGTTCGTCCACTGAATCCTGTTTTATTTCGATCATTTTCACAACAACGCCCGGCATCGCTGCAGTATTTATGATTCTCAATCTCGAGATCTCCACGTCTTCAAGACATTAAACCCCCGCCGAGCAGAATTGTTAGCAGCCGATTGTATCGTGGAGTCTGAGATCCCAGCGATATTAATTGCTACAAGATTTAACTCGCTTAGCCTGTTTGATTTCAATCCGCGGGCCGATACACGGTTTGACGTGATTCGATGTTTTTTTTTATTGATCTTTACATCCTGAGATTGTATCGTTTAACGAGGATTTTATGTAAAAAAAAAATGAAATCAATCTTCGATGCAAGGGTGGGGTGTAATCGATGAAGTGTAGATGGGAAATGTTTCGAGGACTGGTTTGGGTTGTCGCGTTGATTATAGAACACGCGTTTGTTTACACTGCTGTTGATGTGCAAGTCATGTAGATAAATGTTTATTTAACTGGCCATGATAAAGCGTAAAACTACCTTTGAAGATGTGCATCGTGGACACTGAATATTCTTTTCAGAACCTATTTCGCTAATCTTAACTTTTTTAAAATTTTAAGTATTATAGTTTTCAGAATTGCATACTGCTGGCCACATTGTTTCATCATATGCTGAAGTCATTGAAACAGATGAACTCTACTTCACTCCGTGGCCCGCGAGGTCCGATAGGAAATTTCACTTAGTGTTCAGAATTATTATTGATGTTGTCAGAATAATCGAGACATTACTGGGTTTTATTTGGTTTTCATTATCTTTACCCTTTTGTGGCCAAAGCTATGGTGCAGATGAAGTGGAGTTTATCTATTTCAGTGGCCTCGGTATACTGAGGAGGGGAGTATTGAAGGCAGCACTATACCCAGCCGTCTAAGTTTCCGTAACGTAAGTCAGGTACTCATCATAGCTGTGATAACTCAGAGATATCCATAGCCCGGGATCCGAACTCGAGACTTACGTGTTAACCGTAGTAAGCCCTACCATCCTACAACGCCGGCCCTTATTTGGTCTTATTCTTCTGTATAGTTTGTATTAAATTCAAACCGTTAAAAGCAGTTTACCTTTTAAGTTGGCTTACCGTGTAGCCTTAATTGAGTTTATTGAGACATTCCCCAACGTATTGTATTCTTACGTATTTGAGTTCAGCGATTAAGAAATCCGAATTCAGTATCCGAAAAGTAATCGGACATAAAAATTGACGTAGCTGCTGTAACATTTCTACATCGGAGTAAAGTTTTAACTCTAAGCGACCGCGGACAGAACACACATTTACTTTACGCATTCAATACCGAGAAGATCAAATTACCCCCACGATTGTGGTCTCGTGTCTCATGATTTAATTACAGGTAAATACCATGTTTGCATTCCTCCGCTTGAAATCACAGCACAATGTCTAGACAGGGGACGATGTGTATTAAAAATGTAATCGATACCGTCCACATGCGTCCGGAAGATGAATTCATCAGAAACGTATAGCTGGCTAGGATATCACTTTCAATGTTGGCAACAAGAGTTTAAAAATTAGTTACAGCAATAGTTTGAAGCTAAAGTTACAGCCATAGTCACAGCAATACTTACAACTGCGCCCCCTACGATAGTTATTACAGTAGCCACAATAATAGATAGTCACAACAGTAGTCCAAATAGTACCCACAACTGGGGCCCCAATAGCTACACCATCAACACCACCTCAAGCATATTCCAGCATATTCCCCACCCCATGCATACTCACATCCCAAGCATATATCCCATGCATATTCCCCATCTCAAGCAAATCCACCTCATGCATATCCACCCTATGCATAATATCCACACCATGCATATCTGCCACCCTATGCGTATTTCCCAACACAATACATCTCAATAACATCAACAATTATTGCGTGATGAATGTTGATTCTATTCTGCAGGCTAAGGACTGATAGTGTGCGCATTTAATGTGTATGTTGCAACAAAAAATTAATTGATGCAGTAGTTATTAGTTGAAGATAACTTTAGTATGGACATCAGTGGTCCAATGTTGACATGTTATTTTTAGCTATATAATGAGCAGTAGTTCGCGTGAATTTAAGCTCTCTGAAGTATTGCAATACAGAATAATAGAGGTTTTTTTTCAAAGAATTTGTTAGATTGTAAATAGATCTGATTTTAAAACGCTTGTAAATCTGCTTGTTGAGGTGTATTCTGTGAACAATATATTATTCATTGCTTTATCTCAAACTGTTAACTTTATGTTCAGCCGATATGACTACACTAAGCTTGACCAATAGGCCCATGCTTGTCCGATAGAACTACATTAGCCATTGACCAAGTAAGTGGTCAGTCAGACTAGAGCACACTTGGCCATTGCGGTTAAAGCTAGTTTGTGGTCAATGTGTCTCTCCTTGAACGATAGGCCTGCACTTGGCTAGTAGACAGTGTGGTCAAAGTTAGTTCGTGGTCCTACATTATTGTGGCCTTTTACTTGACCCACAAACTTCCACTTCGCCAATGTGGTTAAAGCTAGTTCGTGGTCCTTTACTTGACCGATATGCCTGCACTTGGCCAGTAGACAGCCGCCCGTATGTCTCCCAAATTACAGCCTCAGAAGCTTGAAGGTAATATGTTATGATGGACGTAGATTAGCTATGAGTGGCAGCCGAATAAATAATTAATTGGAGAGAAGTTGGGTTTTTTTTATCGTGTGGCAGCGCGTTGTCTGTGTGCTACAGGCAGTGTGTTGGCACTGATATATAACAGTGGCATTGACGCGTGGCATTAATAGTAATGACACTGATATGTGGCAGTTATGTTGGTGACACTGACATATGGCAACACGTGTGTAAAGTGACTGTCATGACACAGATACATGACAGTACTACTGACACCTCTTATGTTTATTTTAGCACGCGACTGCACACGCATCGGATGACTGACACTATGCCCATTAACACAGTACCTACGTCAGGTTACAGACAGTGATCTATCACTAGCAGCTGGTTGTAGGATTCGTCTTCTTCTTCGTCCTTTACTTTAGTGTTCTAAGGGATCCCCTCCAACACAATTAAGTGTTACGTGTCAACTTGTTATGCGAAATGTATGCCATTGATTTCAGTGCTTTTTCCAGACATTTTTTCTCCGGGGAGGGGGGGGGGGGGGGCACTGGATATTTTTGGGGGTAAAATGTATATGTTTGCTATATAAATTACATTTCGTCCGGGGGCGGTAGACTTTATTCGGGGGGGGGGGGGGGGGGGCACTCCTAAAAAATGTATTTCCATTCAGTTGCGCATCGAAGAGATGCCTGGAAGAAACTGACTCCAAATTTCAGCCTGCTTTTCTTTCTGGATTTGCTTCCATAGCCTTTGTCCAAGAACAATTAACAGGGCATCAGTTGTTTGATTTTAGAGTTGTCTCTCCTAGATGAGTTGCTGTCCCCAGGTATCGAGTCCCCGGTGTTCGAACTCTGGACTTTTCGATTCAGCAGTTATGAGCTTAACCGACCTGACCACGCCGACCTCCGAAGTACAATTAAGACCGGAGTTTCCATTATTTATTTAACAGATATGACAGTTGTTTACGTATGTTTGCACTGGGATTTAACCTATTACTCGCCTGTATCTGCCTGTGTTACTACACAGTGTGTTGTCTGAATTTTTCATCACTTTTTTTCCGGCTACGGAATCGAATTTCCTACCGCTTTTCATTATACATAAATATTCTAAATCGAAGTCGAAAGATATCGGATTTTATTTTTAGGACATTGTTTAAGTCTAATGTCAACATATTTTGGTTTTAATTATTAAGTACTCGAAAAGGAAAGAATTAACAAGGCAGAAAGATCAAAGGTCATGTTTTTCTAATGTTGAGATATTCAGAGTCTAAACAGGAGACGAATTGATCAATGATCGCACCGATTCTTTGAGTCAGCATCGCTTGTAACGACGCGATAAACGTTTGCGTAAGGACACGGCATTTCCATTTGTGATGTTGCATTATTAATCCCTATGTCAAGACTTTGATTTTTTTTTCTCTCGTTCACGGTGACATTTTCAGTCGAGGATAACTCGATGTAAATCAGACATCCCAGCTCATATAACGAGTTATCTCCCTGTCTGTGTCCCGATATAGTGGATAAGCCCTGCTGGTACAGACTTAGTGCAGTAGATAGTGGAGGATTTCCATCTTGATTTGTGGTAGCTATTTTTTTTTAAATTTGTGGTTTTAGATTTGGTTCTTGGTCAGCTAATTTTTTTAAATTTGTGGTTTTAGATTTGGTTCTTGGTCAGCTAATTTGTAACTGGATTTAAATTGTGGTTTTAGATTTGGTTTTTCGTCAGCTATTTGAGATGGATTTAAATTGCGGTTTTACATTTGGTTCTTGCTCAGTTATTTGAAATTGATCTAAAGTGTGGTTTTAGATTTGTTTCTTGGCCAGCTAATTTGTAAATAGATTTAAATTGTGGTTTTAGATTTGGCTCTTGGTCAGCCAATTTTTAAATAGATTTAAATTGTGGTTTTAGATTTGGTTCTTGGTCACCTAATTTGTAAATAGATTTAAATTGTGGTTTTAGATTTGGCTCTTGGTCAGCCAATTTGTAAATAGATTTAAATTGTGGTTTTAGATTTGGCTCTTGGCCACCTAATTTGTAAATAGATTTAAATTGTGGATTTAGATTTGGTTCTTGGCCACCTAATTTGTAAATAAATTTAAATGGTGGTTTTAGATTTGGTTCTTGGTCAGCTTTTTGAAAAGGATTTAAATTGTATTTTTAAATTTGTTTTTGTTCAGCTATTTTGAAACACATTCAGATTTTCTGATGTATTTTGAATTGATCTAATTGTAATTAAGGTTTGTAATCAATGGGTTTTTTTTTTATTTCTTAAGTATTTTTAAATTTTCGGTTAGTTAATAAGTATGGTTTCGGTAATTTTCTATGTCTTATAGATCTAGTTCTTTTATAAATTGTGTTTTACTTAGGAAATCTATTCGTAGATTTTGCCAACAAGCAATTTAATTATTTTTTTCTTCTTGAGGATTTAAAATTGTGTTTTTTTATACACGTTTTTTTTTCGAGTGTTGATTCGTGATTTCGGATAAATTTTAATTAAGTGAAACAAAAAGTGATCAATCTTCTGAAACGAACGGTTTTTTGTGTGTTATTTAAAAGTTAACGAAACACCGCGTTCCCGTTTTGGCGAAGGATTGAGTTCATTATGTTCTGTGTTTGTGTATTATTCAGGTTTTCCCATTACTAGACACACTCACCATCATGAGGTGAGCGGGTATTCCCGGAACGATACTATACCTTGGTGTGCAACATTGAAATCCACACCGTCTGTGTGAACACTGAAATAAATACTCCAAGAAAAACTGGGAAAAAAAAAACTTGGTTTGGATATTGTTATTTTTCTGTTTTATTTTTTCGGTGATATTCGGAGAATAGCGGTGACAGGCTGCGAGAATGGAGGACGAGATCTCGGACCAGCAGTGTCTAGACGTCAAAGAAGACAGCGGGTGTTTTATTTCCAAGATGGCCGACGCTACAGACCACGAGGAGCTGGGAGAACGCCGTGCTGGTGATTCGCGAGTCGGGGAATTCGAGTCGAAGGCTCCTCCCCGGGATACGGACGGTAAACCTGGTGTAGACCCTCGTTCAGGGTATCAACGGTCGGATTCTTGCTCGTGCAAAAAGGAGAATGCTTACGTCATGAACGAGGACGCAACGTCACTGCATGGTTCGATTATAGGCTGCCATGACGAATTTCTCAAAAGCTGTGATCTCGAAACGGAAATTCCCGTGTCGGCGCACGATATTGAGTTGAATATTCCGGTGGAGGATATCGAAACCGGATGTGCTAATGAAGAGGATGAAATTTGGGATTCGCAGCACAACTTGGCGGCGCTGTGCGCTGACGTCAACGACGACGCTGATCGAAATTACGACGCGGGGGATGGTACACCGGGTTCGGGTGAGCCCGAACCCCAGTATGAACCCCCCGGGTTGTCGCAGCATTCGTGTCATATTTACCCGGACGTGTTACGGGATGTGTACAGAATGCACGGCGATTCGCGAATGGGTCATTTGAACCACTCGATGGACGACAGCGACCGGCAGTCGAACGATACGATATACGAGGACGACGAAGATGAGTACACGGAGATGGAGAAACAGGCGCTGGAGAATATCCTAGGATACAACGACGGTGTGGATAATCCTGCGGGATACTTCAAACATTATCCCAGCTTGAAGCGGAACATCGTGGCGAAGAACCTTGAAACTATTTGCACGGCGAGCGATACGGATTCGATTAAATTAGGGCGAGGATTTCGATGCGCGGACGGACTTGAAGACAATAACAACACAAAAAGCAAGGAGCCCAGGGTTAAGGGAAAACAGACGGACAAATGCGATAGCGAGCCAACCGGAAGTGACAGCAGCAGTGTCAACAGTGCCAGGGATGTCAAGAGCCATCATAAAAATGGCGGCTCCTCGGCTCACGGGAAGAAGGACCGGGTGTCACGTGGGAAAGCCGGGACCAGCAGCCGGAATCAGTCGTTCAAGTCGGCGAAACGGGTTTCGTTCCGGCTAAGACATGAACGGTAAGCGTCAGTTATTTGATGTGTAGGCTTTATGAGTGTTGTCATTTGAGTGTCATCGATGTTACCCTACCTTTAGTTGGTAGTGCAGATGTTGTCTTTAGAATATGTATATTAGAAAACCATCAGTAATAGCTTACTTAATTAAGATCATTATTGTGTGGGAAGTTTTAAAGTATTAGATACATGCTTTTGTATGTTATTTGTGTTCTTTAGACTTAGCTGATTTTTTTTTCTTTGCTTTTATAAGGATTGACGTATGTCTTTTTCCAGAACCAGACTGTCTTAACTCCAACGTTCCTTTTTTTGTTGTTGTTTTTTTTTATAGATCTATACACTAAGATGATCATAATCCATCAAGACATCATAGTTAAATAAAAAGGCGAGATTACATATCTGACCATTATTTAACAATCTCGTATCTCAGAATCCTTGATATCGAAATGTTAAGAAGGGTCGGCGTGGTCGAATCGGTAAAGCTCATGGTTGGTAAACCGAAAAGTCTCGAGTTCGAATCTTCGGGTAGATGAGGCTCGTTAGCTGGGGACAGCCACTCTTCTAGGAGAGACAACTCCAAAATCAAACAACTGCTGCCTTGTAGTTTGTTCTTGGTTGGACAAAGGCTATGAAAGCACATCCAAATGCCTTGTTAAGATTTTTTTTTTAAATTGATGTTAGACTGAGGTTCTGGGGAATCCATGTTGTGGTCGTGTTGTCGACGCCATCTGCTTCCATTTACCCCGTGTATACACAACATTTCCTATCAATGCTACTTTTTTGGGTAGACAAGATTCCAACGTTCAGGACAGCTTCAACGTCACCGTCGTCGTTATCCCCCCCCCCCCCCTCCGTCACCCTCTATCCCCATCCCGCTCACGGCGTTGACGGCAGAAACCCCATGAATGGATGAAGGACAATCCGGGCAAGTTACACGTCAAAATGAAATAGCTTTTGAAAAAAAATTGTTGATGCTTTCATCCCATCGAGTCTGAGCTTTCAAGTGGAGTGGTGGGGCGGGGGTAGGGGGGGTGAGGGGATGGATTTCGTTTCTCTGATTGAACGCTTCACACTACATTTGTTGCAGTTCGGACACTTCTGTTTTAATTTTTTTGTTGTGTTGTCGTAACGATCTTACCCACTGATGTTTTTATTATATTTGTGTGGGGTGGTGGGAGGTGTGTGTGGGGGGGGGGGGGGGTGAGGGGATGGATTTCGTTTCTCTGATTCAACGCTTCACACTACATTTGTTGCAGTTCGGACACTTCTGTTTTAATTTTTTTGTTGTGTTGTCGTAACGATCTTATCCACTGATGTTTTTTATTATATTTGTGTGTGGTGGGAGGTACAGGGGGGGGGGCTGAAGTGGACGGGTGTGTGAGACACCGTACCCTCCCCATGAACAACATCCTTTTATAGTTGGACAGCTTTCACGCCGCCACTACTCATAACCAACTAGCCAACAACATCGATGTTTGTTTGTTTTTTTTTTCGTTCCGTGTTCCTCCCCCTCTCCCGTCAGCCTCCACACCCCCCCCCCCCCCTCACGTGTATTGATTTACCATTGAAATGTTTTCAGCTGTTCACCCATGCTTGTCTGGCTTGACTTAGATATGGCAAACACTTCTAGTTGACATTAGCGGTGTGGTGTTTTAGATCTGACAGTACATATACAGATAGTATTGGCATTGTATTTTTAAGCTCTGTCATTTACACAAATCTGTTATTAGCTTCATGAGTTGTTGTTTTTTTAGCTCTGACAACTACATACACTTGGAATTAGCTGTATGTTGTTATGGCTCAATTTATAAATGTGAAATTAGGTTGTTGTTTTTTTTTTGTTTGTTTGGTTTTGTTTTTGTTTTTTTTTGTAAGTTCTTACAACTGAAGCCTTAAAAAAACGTATATTTTTCCCACGTTTTCTTTAACTTGCTTTCTCTGTGTCTTTCTGTGTTTCTGTGTTTGTTTGTCTTTCCAATCCAATCTTGCGATCGAAATTTCTGGCACTTCCCAGTTAGCTAGCGCGCTGAAATTTTCAGGGAAGCTTTGTTTTGGATGACAATTGAATATTCTATTGTTTTTATTACTAAATTAATCCATGGAAACATTTTATTGATCATTTTAGACCACTATATAATTGTACCAAAAAACGTCGGGAAAAAGGGACATTACCCAGTAACTGTAATTTGATGAAAACAAGGTTCGACACTCCCCCTCTTTTTGCTTACTGAGTAGTTGTCACGCTGTGTTTGTGTACAAACAACCATAACCTAACAACTGGTGGCCAGTATGGGGGAGACTATATGGTCGAGTGGTTGGGCACACGATTGCTATCCCACTCGACACGGGTTCAAATCTATGTGTTCTAGTCAGTAACGTATTCACACAACGTGTTTTTTTACGAGTTGTCTTTTTACGAGTTGTCTTTTTACGAGTTGTCTTCGTTTACCCAAAAAAAAAGTGAAAAGATAAAATCGATAGCAAGATTTTAATGCAAACAAACAGACAAAGACTAAAAAGTAGAAAATAATAATCATTAAAAAAGTTTTAAAAAACCCACGTTTTCCGATTGAACTAAAAAGTAGAAAATAAATACTGTACATCACAATAATGCAAGCGATCACTCTACTATAAGCGATCAAAAACGTGGGGCGCCGTGATTTTCTTACAGTTTCTAATACTGTTGACTCTCTACAAGCTCCCTAATAAAAGTCAATAGTATTATCTAATCAATAGTAATATAACTTTTACTTCGGCGCCCCACGTTTTTGATCGCTTATAGTAGAGTGATCGCTTGCATTATTGTGATGTACAGTATTTATTTTCTACTTTTTAGTTCAATCGGAAAACGTGGGTTTTTTAAAACTTTTTTAATGATTATTATTTTAAAATGTCGATTATCAATTGGCTTATTGTTAACTCTGGCGTCTGTTTTTCTCGAGTTTCTGTTTAACTCGAGTTTCATGTTCGCTCGATCTTCTGATTAGCTCGAGTTTCTGTTTACGTCGGGTTTCTGTTTAGCTCTGGCATCTGTTTAGTCATGGTGTCTCTTTAGCTCGGGTTTCTGTTTAATTTCGGTATATATTTAGCTCCGGCTTCTGTTTCACTTAGTTTTCTGTTTAGCTTTGAAAACTAAAGACAATTATTTAAGCCTTGACTACTACAGAAGGCCGTATGGGAATTTCTGGGACGAGCATTAGCATCCATTCCTTGACGTGTACATACCAAGGGAACTTTGTTCACATCGGGTGAGATTTTCAGTAGAAAAGTAACAGTTGTTTGGAATTCAAAAATTGAGTAGAAATATAACGGTCTTTTCAGTTGATTTTTGGGGGTCGGCGTGATAGAATCGGTAAAGCTCATGGATGCTAAACGGAAAAGTCTCGAGTTCGATACGTGTGGACAGCCACTCTTCTAGGAGAGACAACTCCAAAATCAAACAACTGCTGCCTTGTAGTTTGTTCTTGGTTGGACTAAGGCTATGGAGGTAAATCCAAAAAAAAAAAAATCAGGCTGAAATTGGGGTCCACGGCTTATAAGATGCATAACAAGTTAACACGAAATACTTTTTTATTTTGGAGGAAATCCCTTCCAACATGAAAATTAAGAAGTTGATCTTTCAAATTCCCGATTTACTTGAAATATAACGAGTGCTTGAGTTTGTCTTTGAAATTCAGTAACTCTTTAATCTATGCAGTCAACTTCATATCTTCCATTGCTTAAATATAGTTTACACTTAGGCACAGCACGCGAAAGTGACAATTTAAAACATAGCAAGCATTGTTTAATATCAGCAGCTGTTCTGTAGAGCTGTGTAAGCAGAAGCGCTTGGTTGTTGGCTGGTGAAATCGAAGTTTTGGTCGATGTGGGGTAGGGTGGTGTGAATGGGTGGGGTTAGTTAAATGGTGTGTGGCGGCATTTGAATGTGGGGGAGGGGGTTGTGTGAGGGCTTAAAGTGGGTGCGAGGCAGGGCTTCGGTGAATAGGAGGGGTTCAGTAATTGCGAGTGTTGCGGTATGTGGTAGAGTGTGGGAGTGTTGCAGTGTGTGGGAGTGTTGCAGTGTGTGGGGGTGTTGCAGTGCGTGGGGGTGTTGCAGTGTGTGGGGGTGTTGCAGTGTGTGGGGGTGTTGCAGTGTGTGGGGTGTTGCAGTGTGTGGGGATGTTGCAGTGTGTGGGAGTGTTGCAGTGTGTGGGAGTGTTGCAGTGTGTGGGGTGTTGCAGTGTGTGGGGATGTTGCAGTGTGTGCAAGTGTTGTAGTGTGTGGGAGTGTTGCGGTGTGTGGGAGTGATGTAGTGTGTGGGAGTGTTGCGATGTGAGGGAGTGTTGCGGTGTGTGGGAGTATTTCAATGTGTGGTATTATTTCATTGTGTGTGTGTGTATATGTGGGTTTCAGTGGCATAGAGTATGACTGGATGAAATAGCATCATTGAGGTTGTCTTTACAAATTAGTGATATATTCTTCGGATTGGAGGTTTATGGATAGGGTCATGATACACTGACGGAGTTGAGATACGTGAATTATGTGGATGCTGTATAAAAATGGATGAATTAATGGCCACGTTAATTGATCGTGCCAGGGCTGGCATATGAAAACTAAACTATTAGCCAAGTTTGTTCCAGGCTTGGACTCTGGGGAACTGGTGTGTTGTTCGCAGCACATCAGGTGGGGGGTGGAGTGTACATGGGTGGTGGTGTCTACATGGGTGGGGGTGGTGTGTACATGGGATGCGGGCGGTGTGTACATGGGTGGGGGCGGTGTGTACAGGGGTGGGGGCGGTGTGTACAGGGGTGGGGGCGGTGTGTACATGGGTGGGGGCGGTGTGTACATGGGGTGAGGGCGGTGTGTACATGGGGTGAGGGCGGTGTGTACAGGGGTGGGGGCGGTGTGTACATGGGTGGGGGCGGTGTGTACATGGGTGGGGGCGGTGTGTACATGGGTGGGGTGGGGTGGTGTATACATGGGATGGGGGCGGTGTGTGCATGGGGTGGGGTGGTGTATACATGGGATGCGGGCGGTGTGTACAGGGGTGGGGTGGTGTATACATGGGGTGGGGGCGGTGTGTGCATGGGGTGGGGTGGTGTATACATGGGATGCGGGCGGTGTGTACAGGGGTGGGGTGGTGTATACATGGGGTGGGGTGGTGTATACATGGGGTGGGGGCGGTGTGTGCATGGGGTGGGGGCGGTGTGTACATGGGTGGGGTGGGGTGATGTGTACATGGGGTGTGGGCGGTGTGTACATGGGTGGGGTGGGGTGATGTGTACATGGGGTGTGGGCGGTGTGTACATGGGTGGGGTGGGGTGATGTGTACATGGGTGGGGTGATGTGTACATGGTTGGAAGTGGTGTGTATATGGGTAGGTGGGGGTGGGGTTTACATGGGTGGGGGTGTTGTGTACACGGGTGGGGCGATGTGTTTGCATTGGTGAGGGAGAGTATGTTTGCGGGGGTTCACACGTTAATAACTTTGGGTACTGAATCCAATCCAATCCAATACGGGTGTACTGTTGTTGTTGCAGCTAGAGAGATGCCGTGTGCAGGGGTGGGGCTAGGTGGGTGGGGTACGTCACTCATTAAACCAGTCCAGTACCGTTTGTCCAGTGTGTTGTATCAAGTAGATGAAAGTGGAGTAGATTGTGTTGATTCTGTGTGTTAATATGCCAATGATGTTTTATTGATACTTGTGCCGACTGGAGTACGTCTACTTTAATGTAATTGGAGTTCACAGGTCAGGTTATTTATAGCAGGTAAACAACAGTATAATTAGATAAACGATAGAGATTTAAAGACATCAATCCACGCTAATCATCGCTGTTTTCAAAAAATTGTTATCTTTCTATAGGCCTATTGTAGGCTACTCAATTTAGATTAAGAATTCTAGTATGGCAATGTACAGCGCTATCCTGTTTTCTAGTTTTTTCAGTTGCATTTTTTTTTAAATACCAACTATAGTGTTGTTTTAACAACACGACCTAAAACAAATGACCTTACGCAAAAGATTAAAGAACACAGGCAAACATTTGAAGATAAACTTTCCCAAGAATTTAACAGTATAATGCACGAATATTTAACTAAATAAAAGTGAAAACAAAAACATGTGTCGATACTATACACATATTTGACGTTGAAATGAACAGCAATGTTTGAAACTGTACGCTTTCCGCCTATTGAAGCCAGCCAACGTCTTTCAAAGGTCGTATAATTAACACTCAACACCTTAGAAATTTAGATAACATAATTAATGGGCCGTGGTGTTGAACTTTAATGATCACCTTGTTACGTGGTTATAATTTCTCGCTATAAGGACATCGAAATCTGTTCTAAAACTCTTCGGCAGATTATGCTAATAAGTTTATCTACGGCGTCTTTTGTTTACACTTTGTTTAACGTATGAGCAGATTATATGCAACTATTTCCCCCCCCCCCCTCCCCCTTTTTTTCGAATTGACGGTCCATGGGGCAAGTGAAGTAGAGTTTACCTGTTTCTGTGACCTCGGCATATTGAAAGGATAATGTGTTCAGCACTATGCCCAGCCGTCTTTGCTTTCCCTAACATGAGTTAGGTACCCATCAGAGCTGGGTGGACTATGGGATGCTTTACTGACTTGAACCCGGATTTGAACTCGATATTTTCGGGTTAGCAGTTTAACATTTAAATCGACAAATTAGTAATTTCCCAACATGAATCGACTTAGCCATTCGTCTAATTTTTAATTCGGTACAAAATGTAAAAGCCGTCCTCCTCTTTTTTCACCGGTCAATTAAAACATCCTTAACACAATCCTATAGTATTAGAAACCTATTATAAAAATTACCCGCCTTAAGTTAAGCCTACACAACGTGAACCGATTATAAAAAATAACCCGACCTAACCTGACACAACGCGAACCGATTACAAAAAATAACCCGACTTAAACAAGCCTATTGAACATAACGAAGTTGTGAGTCCCGGGGAGGCGTGTGTAGATCCCTGGTATCGATTTGTGGCGTCCCCCCGGGGAGGGGGAGAGGGACGTCACTCTATGAGCGGTGCCATTGTTGCTGTTTGGCCGTGGTGGAGCGTCAGGCTAGCCAGTGGTGGTGGCTAATCTGTGAATATAACGGGGGGGGGGGTGATTTTTTTTTCGGGGGGGGGGGGGGTTGTTACCAAATAGAATCGAAACTACATTTTGCTGAATCGCGGAAAACGGAATAATTGTTATGAAACTTTACTGTTAACTTTTTGTAAAAATACATTCATATTTTTTTTTTGTAGAGTGTGTTTCTTATCATCTTACTATATCACTGTATTTATAATCGTTATATCTTCATGTCATCTCCTTATGCAACTCAACTCTAACGTTCGAAATATTACTATTGGATATACGCCATAACCTTAACGAATTTTCAAAATAAGCATTTTATTTGTGTTGATCTAGCTAGACCATTTTGATAAGTGCCATTTTTTTTTAGATTTGTATATCTAGATTGTTTTTGTATCTGGTTAATTATATCCTACGTTTATGTTTCAAAACAATGGGTTTGTATCGCTTGACTTCTCGTTGTAGGCTTACTTTGATACTCAATACACTTTACACAACTAATAATTTAAGGGTTACTTTGATACTTAACCTACACTGCACCTAGCTAATACGTTTAGGGTTACTCTGAGACTTAATACGCCACACCCAGCTAATACTTTTGGGTCATTTCAATACCTAATACACCACACTCATCTAATTCGTTTAGGGTTACTTTGCTACTTAATACACCACACCTAGCTAAAACTTTTAGGGTTACTTTGTTACTTAATACACCACACCTAGCTAATACATTTAGGGTTACTCTGATACCTAATACACCACACCCAGCTAATACTTTTAGGGTTACTTTGATACTTAATACGCCACACCCAGCTAATACTTTTAGGGTTACTCTGATACCTAATACACCACACCTAGCTAATACATTTAGGGTTACTTTGATACTTAATACGCCACACCCAGCTAATACTTTTAGGGTTACTCTGATACCTAATACACCACACCTAGCTAATACATTTAGGGTTACTTTGATACTTAATACGCCACACCCAGCTAATACTTTTAGGGTTACTTTGTTACTTAATATACCACACCTAGTTAATACTTTTAGGGTTACTTTGTTACTTAATACACCACACCTAGCTAATACATTTAGGGTTACTCTGATACCTAATACACCACACCCAGCTAATACTTTTAGGGTTACTTTGGTACCTAATACACCACACCCAGCTAATACTTTTAGGGTTACTCTGATACCTAATACACCACACCCAGCTAATACTTTTAGGGTTACTTTGATACTTAATACGCCACACCCAGCTAATACTTTTAGGGTTACTTTGTTACTTCAACGCCGACTCCTTGGTGACTGATCATTTCACCAGATGAGCACCCAGCACCCACAAAATCTGAAGGGTACACAACAGGCTAATCCCACGTGATCATTTTCCTGGAACCCCTTCAATACCCCCATATCCGTCTGGTCAGAAAAAAAAGTAGGTCAAGGACAAATCTGTTTATTTTCCGACTCACAACCAGGGGTATTACCTCCAGCCGACAATCAGTTAGTCCTGGCTCCAGAAATGTCTAGTTTATCCGTCAAAAAAAAATGTCGTTGGTTTTGACTTTTTTTTTTTAAAAAGTCCATGTTAAGACTGGTTTCACAAGAAAGGACGGGTATCACGTGACAGCTCAGGAAACCGTATCCGGTCAATCATTGCGAGTTATGGAAGGATTTTCCGGGGGGTAGAAAGGGTGAAAAGTCTGAGAGTCGAGCAGGCCGAAATTATCTTTGAAATACGAGCGCGGGAAATGTCGGTGCTGTACTTTTGTCGTCTGCTCCACAATAGGATGCTGGCAGCGGCTCTCCCGTCTGCTCAAATTTCTTGCAAGAGTTTAGGTAACAACATCGAGGTCATTTAGTGCGCTATTATAGTTTTTTTTATATAAAAGGACAATGTTATGTAATATGTAATTTTATTTTGAAAATACACGGTGATTGGACGCTTTTTATTTAAAACAAAATAAAAGTCATACCAGTGATAATACTTATTAATTAGTTCAGCCTATTATATATATCATGCATAAATTATTAGCTCTTAAGAATCCATTGTATTCTACCATTTATCAAAATCAATATCATTAGACGCCATTAATTTAAAATGTACTATACTAAAAAAATCAAGATTTTTTTCGTTTCTTTTTGTTAATACGATAGACAATACTTCATTTCCTTATCTGATGTTGTGAAATAATTTATTTGTATTTTACCCATTACCGTTGTAATGGAAAATTGAAGTTGAAACACATTTAATGTTACCCACACCAAAACGTCAACACCACTATTACACTTGTGACATGTAGGCCCTAAACTATACATGTCTAGAAGAAAAAAAAACTTTGCAATAAGTTCTGCTAAAATTAATTTATAGCGATCTTGTTTTCTAGACGTGTATAGTATACATGTCTGTAAACGCGGTTTTAAATGTTGAATTTCATTTCGTTAAGGTCATTCGGTATCAAATATTTTGAAATTCCTAAACTATGTATCTGAATTGCATTAACCCTGAAAGAAATATATCCATGTTTGTGTGTATTAGGCAATGCATTCTAATCTATTGCTATACACGACATGGCTATTATAAGTCGTGTATTGTGTAAGGGTTATACAGACAGATATATATAAATGTCAACATGATTGTTTAACTACTCGAACATTTTTAAAGTAACAACGCAGATTTAACATGTAGCTGATTGTTTTCAAGAAACAAGATCCTCTTTGTTATTCTTCAACAAAAAATGTGAATTGCTGCTTAAAGTATTAACCTTCGTGTTGTTTAACTTGACGACACTCTCCTGAGCTGGATTCGTTCCCTCTTCACGTGAGAGCATGTTGACCTTTAGAGGCCAAATTGACGACGTAAAGCGTCCTTCATATGAATACTTTACTAGCCCGAACAATCTTTAATAGTTTAATGTATCTAATTGCAGCGCAGTAATTAGATGTTTACAGTCAATACGATTTATTTTTGTATCTTTTTAATGCGGTACTACTTTAATACTTTTTTGACATAACATTTAACTCTATTTACTGTGATAGAACAACGGAAATGTATCATTCATTATTTGCATAATTTATTATGTGTATCATTATGTGTATCATATAGTACTTGTATCACGTACCTTTTATATCATGCATTATTTTTTTTATCATATTATCGGCTATTATTTGTAACTCGTACTCTTGTTATATTGTATTTCTTACACCACGTACTTTTTGTATTATGTATTGTCTGTATAATGTATTATTTGTATATTGTATTGTTTGAATCGTCTATTATTTTTATCATGTTATGCTTGTATCATCTATTATTTGTATCATGGATTGTTTGTATCATGTAACGTTAACTTGTCTCCCATTATCCCATGTTTTGAACACTGAGCATAATCATCATTAGAGCTCTTTAAAAACTCTCTTAAAACCAGCGGTCAATCACCACTTGACCTTTGACCTGACCAGGCCTTTATTGACGTTGCCGTTTGACCTTTAGAGAAAGTAAACATTTATCTCTAGATCTGTACAAATGTATCTGTCAATTCATGAATGGTTCTTTGTAACATGCCTGTTGACGGTATAATACGATAATTATAGTAACAAATTATCAAAGGGAAAATCCTATTATGTATGAAGCATCTTGTTGTGTGCTTTAGTTTTATGTTCTTCCTTGCTCACAAACAGTGCAGGTAGAAATTTTTGGTCCCCAGTCTTATTACCTTTAACACTAACCTAAGTAAAGTAAAGAATTCTCGTTAGACCTAGCGATCCATCGAGAAGATGAAATAGAGTTCAAATATTTCTTGACCTCGGCATATAAAAGGATGATATGGTCAGCATTATGCCCAGCCGTCTTAACTTTCCCCAAAGTAAGTCAGGTATCCTTCATAGCTGGTTGGACTCAGGGACGTCCTAAAGTCACAAGTCCGAACCGAGATTCGAACTCGAGACCCTCGTACTAGCAGCCAAGCAAAACACAAATTAACTTAAGCCATATTTAAACTACAGCATCAATCTAAACCTCAATAGCATAAAGTAGCAGACAAACAAAAAAAACAACGTTTCACAAGATTACATTGCGCTATTGAGCTTAACATCCAAGCTCCTCTCCAGTTGATCTTAACCTTTTTTTTTTTAAACTTTAAATCCGAGAAATTAGCTTTTTCATTTTTTTTAATAAACTGGCAGTTTGGCTTCTTATATTCTGATTCGTTTAAGCACTTGGTTTAAAAATAATAATCGTGACATTTCCTTTTTTTTTTATTTTTTCATCTAGTTAACTTTAGTTTTTTTGAATTACATTATTTTATTTGAAAAAATCACGATGTTATTTGCATTTTTTTTAAAAAGCTTTTTTGATTTATTTATTTTTCTTAGAAATGGATTGTATTTGCATACATATACTTGATTCGTGATGTTTTTACCGTAATTTATCGCTTCGATTTTTCCTAAAACCGAATGGCTTTTTCTGTTTATTTATGTAAACCCGATTGTTGGCTTCTCTTTCTGTTTAACTGGAAGTGCGTCCATGATTTAATGAGATTTGGTTACACGCCACGCCGTATTGATTGGTCACGGTTCCACTTCATTGAACCGCTAATTCGTAATCACCGGAAGAGGCCGGTGTGTGTATTGATTTGGCCAGATTTTTGTGGGTTGGGATACATTACGTTGTGTTGGATATGGGGCCGACCATGGCGTTTGATGCTGATAGTTTTATTTATTTGTGCCTGTTTTTTTTAATGGGATTGTTAATTGGTTACTCTTTTGATCTTAGGGTAAGTGTACTGATTGTCGTCCACGAGTGACGTCACGCCTTTTAACGCAGACGTCTATCCTTCACCTCTCTATTGTCATTTTTTTAATCACAAGCCAAGTCCACCCTCTCCTAATTAAATAACGCCAACTCCGACTTCCTACCCTAATTTAAATTAGCATGTTTTACGGCACAGGTATGCATTTTTTAAAAAAAAAACTGCATTTACAAAGTTCGTACCGAGTCGCGCCTTTGTGTGTGTTATTTGTACCCGTTTTAAATTTTAAACATTCTTAAAGTCTAAGTTGCTATACCGATAATACAATGAAAAACGGAATGGCACACTACCTAGCGGCTTGTATTAAGGCCAATCTTCAGTTAATCATGCATTTTATCTGTTTCTGCCTTAAACTGATGATTAGAAGAAAAAAAATCAATTTTTAACAGTCTTGAGATGCACATAAATAATGACGACCAAATAGGTTTCGATCCTGCCCATAAACTGCTATACCGATGACGGAATGAAGGACGGAATGACACACTACCTACGGCTTATATTTTATATTATAGATTCTTCGGTTCATAATTTATACTATCTGTTTCTGCCTTAAACGGATGCTTAGAAAAAAAAATGTCTATTTTTAATAGTCTTGAGATGCACATAAATAATAACGACCAAATAGTTTTCGATCCTGCCCATAAACTGCTATACCAATGACGGAATGACACACTACCTACGGCTTATATTATAGATTCTTCGGTTCATAATTTATACTATCTGTTTCTGCCTTAAACGGATGCTTAGAAAAAAAAATGTCTATTTTTAATAGTCTTGAGATGTACATAAATAATAACGACCAAATAGGTTTCGATCCTGCCCATACCGCGGGCCGACTTCTGGCGTAATTTTTTGTAATAACTGCACTGATCTATAGGCGAGTGGATGTTTTCCTAGCGGTATTGACTTGCCATCCTGGCGTCGGTCTAACCACGGGCTGTGTTGCATTGTTTATAGACACGGGTTGTGGCCCTGTCGGATTAGTTGTGTCCTCTGGATTGGTGTTTCTTGTTCGGACCTTACCCACATGTATGTGTCTGTGTTTTAGTCTTAATTGTGTTTCGATCTTGGTATCATTTATTTTTGTTTCATAAAACCTCGATGTTGCTAATTAGCATTTGCGTGTTTGCTAGTCATATGTATTAAACTTGATATTACCTTTAACTTTGATACATGTATGTGAATATACGTTAGTAATATTTGTAGCCGTTTTAATATATACATGTATATGTATAAGAATATATGTATGTAATGTTATACATATTAAATGTGTTTTTTTCACAATTGTAGTATATCTCTGTTTTGGCGCTTGTAGTTTCGACTCCATGTTTGTAGTTTACCTGCTACGTTAATGTATTCTTCCGTGTCGAGTTGTAGTCTTGTGAACAAACATGCCAAGCTTTTTTTTTTTAAATTAAATTTTTTACAGTTTGATATTTACTAATATTATTATTTTTTGTATCGTTATTATTATTAATGCAATTATTATTATTATTGCTGTTGTTACTATTTTTGCTGTTATAATTTTTTTTTTAAGTTGAATATTGTTACCTGAGAAATTGTACAAATCTTATATTACTTTTTTTCTTTGAATCTCCAGCATGGATGGAGCCGACCTGTGCTTTGAGATCGTCAAGAGGGCGTCGTCAGGGTTTGTGTACAGTGAGGCGGTGGCCAGGTGACTTGAACGTTGTGTTGGAGGAATCGTTTGTCTTCAGTGTTTGTTGGAGCTGTCGTCAGTGTTTGTAGGAGTTGTCGTCAGTGTTTGTAGGAGTTGTCGTCAGTGTTTGTAGGAGTTGTCTTCAGTGTTTGTTGGAGCTGTCGTCAGTGTTTGTAGGAGTTGTCGTCAGTGTTTGTAGGAGTTGTCGTCAGTGTTTGTAGGAGTTGTCGTCAGTGTTTGTAGGAGTTGTCGTCAGTGTTTGTAGGAGTTGTCGTCAGTGTTTGTAGGAATTGTCGTCAGTGTTTGTTGTAGTTGTCGTCAGTGTTTGTAGGAGTTGTCGTCGGTGTTTGTAGGAGTTGTCGTCAGTGTTTGTAGGAGTTGTATTCAGTGTTTGTAGGAGTTGTCGTCAGTGTTTGTAGGAGTTGTCTTTAGTGTTTGTTGGAGTTGTCTTCAGTGTTTGTTAGAGTAATCTTTAGTGTTTTTCTAATTTAGCACAACGATAAATCACAATAATTCTTTTGTTTTATATTTTGATTTATTTTTTACTTTCTCGTATATACGAAGTATAGAGAAAGTCTTGTAATCGTGCAAAAAAAAAAATCGAGATTTTTACAAATCTCGACGTTTTACACCTCACTGATACGGAAAAACTTAATTTTGCAATCTTGTCCGTATGTCTGTGTGTCTGTCTGTCTGTCCGTGTGTAAACACGATAACTTGAGTACCGTTACAGCTAGGTTGATGAAATTTCATATATAAGTATTTTATCAAAATCGTAGATCCGTATCAACTTTTGAGCGATTTCCGATAACCGGAAATGATACTTTTTCTACTTTGACTTTTTCAAAAGCCTATAACTTGAGTACTATTTCAGATAGATAAATGAAATTTCACATGTAAGTAAAAGATCTAATTCTCTACCTTCTGTTAAATTTTCAGTAATTTCCGTTGACCGGAAGTAGTAATTTACGCTACTTCCGATTTCTCAAAAAACTAATGTAAATTTTAAAAGTACTAATAATATTGCGCACTATTATGCGCTTTTTTATTTGGCGTTCACTTGGTGTGCAATTAATTTGTCTAAGAGATTTTATTCTATTTTTAAAACTTTAAGTATTTAAAATGGATTAAAAATCATGTCTATAGCCCGAGTTCCCATCCCCTGTTATTTTATATAAGAATATTCGAGAAAGTTTAGGGGAGATCACTCCCGGTTTATTTTTGTAAGTAGTGAGAAATCCTTTGTTAAACGCCAACCTTGTGTCTGTTTCACACCCCCCCCCCCAATGTGTGTGCCTAACTCCGACCCTCCCCTCCCCAGCCACTACATGCGGCAGGTGCTGGAGGCCCTGCGCTACTGCCACACCAACAACATCATCCACCGGGACCTCAAGCCCCACTGCATCCTTCTGGCGTCCACGGAGAACTCGGCCCCAGTCAAACTGGGCGGCTTCGGCGTGGCCACGTTACTGCCCAATGACCAGCTCATTACCTCAGGTCTGTTGCTCAGCTCTTGTCCAACTATGCACTAGTGAACCACAAGTATCACACTAAAACACTGGTATCACACTTTGATCCAAAAGTTTCACACAGTGAAACACTAGTATCACACTGTGAAACACAAGCATCACTCTTTGAAACACGAGTATCACAATGTGAATCAAAACTATCACAGTGTGAAACACGAGTATCACACTGTGAAACACGAGTATCACAATGTGAACCAAAAGTATCACAGTGTGAAACACACAAGTATCACAATGTGAAACACGACTATCACAATGTGAAACAAAAGTATCACACTGTGTACCAAAATTATCACACTGTGAAACACACGTATCGCACTGTTAAACACGGGTATCACATTGTGAACCAAAATTTCCACACACTGAAACACAAGTATCACATTGTGAAATTAGACAGGCTATCTTTGACTATGTAGCAAACAACCCTGTTAGTACCCTCGGTTGTCAAACCTACGAGCCTTACTCAGTGAGGTCATACATACAAGCCGTACCCAGTGACGTCAAACACGCAACCCTTACTCACTGCCGTCAAAGAGACGCGTCTCATTCATTGACGACAATTTCATGACAAGCATTTCTCATAACTTCAAACACAGGAGTCTTACTCTGTGCTGTCACCTTAAAGCTTTTTAAATGACAACCAAACCAGCGAGGTACAAAGACATCAGACACTACTCTTACCCTGTCGACTACCGTCTAGCTCGGGGGTTTCCAAACTTTCAGCCAGAGGGCCGCATTAACTATCGAATATCAGTTCGGGGGCCAGGGTTTCTTCAAGGCATATCTTCGGGGTGGAGCCCCCCCCCCCCCAAGAAGGTCTAACCCCCCTCCCCGCCCAACAAAATATAATTTATATAGAAATATATATAAATTTCAAGTGCCCTCCCTTCCCCGGAAAAAAAAATCTGATAGAAACACTGTTGAAGGCCAGCAACACAATCGAGGTCCAAGTTTGCTCTCAAATTATCCTTCACGTATTTCATCCTTGAACATTTTTGTTCACACACTACGTTGTTCCGAAATTTGAAAGGTACTTTGATGAAAAAGTTTTAATTTTAGGAAAGTCTGCCATGGGCTCGCCGGCCGTAGTTTGGAGACCCCTGGCTAGCTCGACACTTCGTAATAGTCATACAAACAACGCGCTTTCACTATTTGTTAAACTCATCCCCGTCTCCCCCACACCACCATCACGCCCACTGTTTTACTATTCAAACACCTACATCGACTCAGCCTTTGAGTATTCTATAGTTACCGAGAAACAGTGGTAAAAACCAACAAGTTAACACGAGTTATTTTGTTATCTCCCCTACCATTGTTCCACCAAGTTACCTCCCTTGACTGTCGCACTATGGTTGTCTACCCCCACCCACTACACCTCTCGCGTTGGTTAAATATAACCATCCCTAACTTAACCAAGCAGTAGACAAAGAGGTAGATATTGATTAGCACCGACCCACAGACCTGTGTTTATTTGTGCCAGGGATACATGACATCTTGGTATAATTATTCCAACCGTCGACCTGTCTGATGCCTGGTTTCTGGGCTAGCTTTATGTTTACTTTATCATCTGGGCGTTTCTGATTCCCGTTTTGGTAGTTTTCTCTTTTATTTTGACCCCCCATTCTCTCTCAACAACCTTTCATTTATTCCTAATTATTATTTCTCACACCATGGTCTCTCCCTCCTCTCTGAATTATTATCTCTCTCTAGTATATCACTCTCACTTAACAGTTATCTTTCCCTCTTCTCTAAAGTTGCCACCGTCTCTCTGAATGGTGGCCGGAAAGAACCGCAACGGAAAAAAGCGCAACGGAAAAGAGCGCAAAACAAAAAGCGCAACGGAAATAAGCGCACACGGAAAAAAGCGCAAAGAGAAAAAAGCGCACACGGAAAAAAGCGCAAAGAGAAAAAAGCGCAAAGAGAAAAAAGCGCAAAAAGAAAAAAGCGCACACAGAAAAAAGCGCAAACAGAAAAAAGCGCACACGGAAAAAAGCGCAAACAGAAAAAAGCGCACACGGAAAAAAGCGCAACGAGAAAAAAGCGCAAAAAGAAAAAAGCGCACACAGAAAAAAGCGCAAACAGAAAAAAGCGCAAACGGAAAAAAACGCAAACAGAAAAAAGCGCAAACGGAAAAAAGCGCAAACAGAAAAAAGCGCACACAGAAAAAAGCGCAAACGGAAAAAAGCGCAAACGGAAAAAAGCTTAAACAGAAAAAAGCGCAAACGGAAAAAAGCGCAAACAGAAAAAAGCGCACACAGAAAAAAGCGCAAACAGAAAAAAGCGCAAACGGAAAAAAGCGCAAACAGAAAAAAGCGCACACAAAAAAAAGCGCAAACGGAAAAAAGCGCAAACAGAAAAATGCGCAAACAGAAAAAACAACGAAAAATGTGCAAAAGAGAAATTTAGCACAAATACCTATATCGACTAGATGACACATTTATACATGACTGTTAGGGCTGCTGTAAGAGTGTCGTGTTTGATCACGTGATCTACTACCATTTAAAGCGCACCACCTCACCACGATACAGGCGATAATCGCTTTACACAATGCCTATTATTTTCTTGGTCAATAATTATTCAACTACTATTCTCGTATAAATAAACATAAAACTATCCTTGATATCGACATTACACGAAGTATCTCTCACATTCTCCCTAGTCCGAACTACCTAGCTTGCATACCATAACTACCCGTTCCTATGGCAAAACTTCACTCTCTTTCATCCGCGTCATCTAACATGCATTCGTCATATTTCTCGCAACAACATTCATTCGCACCAAAACACACATCATAACAACGATTTATTTACCATTATTTCATTATGACGCACCTACCTACCTACCAACCTACCTACCTCCCTCCCTCCCAACACCTTCCTCCCTCCCTGACTGCCTGACTACCTACCTGTCTGCCTGCCTGCTTGCCTGCCTACCTACCTACCTGCCTACCTACCTACTTACCTGCCTACCAACCTGCCTGCCCACCTGCCTACCTACCTACTTACCTGCCTACCAACCTGCCTGCCCGCCTGCCTGCCTACCTACCTACTTGCCTACATGCCTACCCACCTATCTAATTACCTCATATATATATATATATATATATATATATATATATATATATATATATATATATATATATGTAACGAGACTATTTGCCTGTAGTGCCAAATGTTAACGAGTTCTGCTCGACAACGCCAAATGTTACCGAGTCTAACCACTCATTCTTCACAACATCGACCACAGTATAGATACTCGAAGATGCAGGTTCGCTATTGATCCTTTTATTACATGAATCAAAGAAATGCTTCACAATAATATAATGAATCAAAAGGAATGCTTCACAATAATAGTCTGAATCAACTGACCCCCAACAGTCCTCACTAGTCTTCACATAACTGAATGCACATGTCTATCGTCCTTCTTAACACAATACGGCTAACCCGTTCAATAACCAACTTGATACTGCCACACTGACTGACTGATCGAGAGAGAGAGCCCCACCGACCGCGAGCTCAGCCGTCGCCTTCCTATATATCCCCTTCGTATTCGTAATCGTATTCGGTTCTATCATAATCGTAATCGTAATCGATTCTAATCGTTGCATCAGAATGTTAATTACGCCGCTTCTGTCGTACAGTCCGATTTAATAAGCCATCTGCATCCTGTCACATCAAAGTTGATAGACCGTATTGCGTTCTTATCGTATCGCTTCCCAAGATACTACGCCTTGGCTTTCTGATCGTTATCAGCCAACACCTGTGTTATTGCATCAGTCGTGTCAAAGTTGACAGCGCTGTACTGCGTTCTTATGTCTCTGGTAACTTCCCCTAGTTACATATATATATATATATATATATATATATATATATATATATATATATATATATATATATATATATATATATATATATATATATATATATATATATATATGGGTAGGTGGGTAAGTGGGTGGGTAGGTAGGTTGTTAGGTGGGTATGTGGGTAGATGTGTGGGTGGGTAGTTAGGTAGGTGGTTGGGTGTTTGTGTATATGATATAGATTATGCACATTTCCATTTTGCTAGCTTAGTAACAGTGTTACAAAACTCGAAATTTCAAACTGGTTTGGCGTAAGGTTAGTTCATTGATCCTGTTGAGCCCTACATTACATAGTTAATCAGTTTAACAATGTAGATGATATTGGAGTAGGTGTAAGCCAAAGCCTGATGTTATTATAAAACTTCATCTCTCTTTGTTTCTTTATAAAAAGGTTTTGGAAGGTTTTTTTAAGGTTTTTTTACTGAAAGGTTTACCGGACGAATGCAAAATGATATAAACAACCATAGCTCTTCTGTTATATAGGCTACATGCAGTGTTTCTTCCAGACTTTTTTCTCCGGGGCTAAGGGGGGGGAAGGGGATTTTCGGGGGGGGGGGGGTCAACATTTTTCGGGGGGGGGGGGGCGGACACTAGTAAAAGTGTATGTTTACATGTTTTCATTACCCTTCAAACAATAGTCTATTTTAGTTATATTGAGATTAAAGAATGTAAATATATAGTACACACAATTCTGTAGAATAGGAACGATTGGGAGGGAAGTGACATATAGCGCAAGAAATTTAGAGGTTACGTAGGGTATAATAAATGGTGGGGTTAGGAAAGTTAGGGGGTCCATTCTCTAACAGGCAGTCTATGTCTCTTTCGTGTTGGTTTATTGTCGAACCTGTCCTCACATCACACCAGTTGGGTGACGCTTACCGTTTAATGTTAAAATAAATAGCATGTAATTGAGTTAGTTCGAAGTGAGTTTTCATACAAGCCCAACGCACTAATTAAGATTGTCGCAAAATGTAACATATATGTAACATATGTCAATGATATCAATGAATTTTCATTAAAAAAAAGTACAGTTTACGAAACTAACGAACTTCGCCGATCCTTTTTCGGTGGGTAGGTGGGTAAGTGGGTAGGTGGGTAGGTGGGTAAGTGGGCAGGTGGGTAAGTTGGTAGGTGGGTAAGTGGGTAGGTGGGTAGGTAGGTAGGTAGGTGTGTAAGAGGGTAGGTGGGTAAGCGTGTAGGTGGGTAGGTAGGTAGGTAGTAGGTAGGTAGGTAAGTGCGTCATGATGTGAAATAATGTTAAATACATAATTGTTATTTTGGTGCGAATGAATGTTGTTGCGAGAGATATGAGAGATATGACGAATGCATGTTAGATGACGCGGATGAAAGAGAGTGAAGTTTTGCCATAGGAACGGGTAGTTATGGTATGCAAGCTAGGTAGTTCGGACTAGGGAGAATGTGAGAGATACTTCGTGTAATGTCGATATCAAGGATAGTTTTATGTTTATTTATACGAGAATAGTAGTTGAATAATTATTGACCAAGAAAATAATAGGCATTGTGTAAAGCGATTATCGCCTGTATCGTGGTGAGGGGAATGCACATGGTAGTGGTACGCTTTAAATGGTAGTAGATCACGTGATCAAACACGACACTCTTACAGCAGCCCTAACAGTCATGTATAAATGTGTCATCTAGTCGATATAGGTATTTGTGCTAAATTTCTCTTTTGCACATTTTTCGTTGTTTTTTCTGTTTGCGCATTTTTCTGTTTGCGCTTTTTTCCGTTTGCGCTTTTTTCTGTGTGCGCTTTTTTCTGCTTGCGCTTTTTTCTGTGTGCGCTTTTTTCTGTTTGCGCTTTTTTCCGTTTGCGCTTTTTTCTGTTTGCGCTTTTTTCCGTTTGCGCTTTTTTCCGTTTGCGCTTTTTTCTGTGTGCGCTTTTTTCTGTTTGCGCTTTTTTCCGTTTGCGCTTTTTTCTGTTTGCGCTTTTTTCCGTTTGCGCTTTTTTCTGTTTGCGTTTTTTTCTGTGTACGCTTTTTCTTTTTGCGCTTTTTTCTCGTTGCGCTTTTTTCTCTTTGCGCTTTTTTCCGTGTGCGCTTTTTTCTGTTTGCGCTTTTTTCCGTGTGCGCTTTTTTCCGTGTGCGCTTTTTTCTGTGTGCGCTTTTTTCTTTTTGCGCTTTTTTCTCTTTGCGCTTTTTTCTCTTTGCGCTTTTTTCCGTGTGCGCTTTTTTCTCTTTGCGCTTTTTTCCGTGTGCGCTTATTTCCGTTGCGCTTTTTGTTTTGCGCTTTTTTCCGTTGCGCTTTTTTCCGTTGCGCTTCTTTCTGGGAACCTCTCTGAATAATACTCTCTCTCTCTCTCTCTCTCTCTCTCTCTCTCTCTCTCTCTCTCTCTCTATCTATCTATCTATCTATCTAGTATATCATTCTCTACTCTAAAGTCTCGTCTTTTCTCTAAACTACCCTTACTTTTCTTATCGTCTTCATCTTCTCACAGTACCTCTCTCACCTTACAGTACCTCTCTCACCTCTCTCACCTCTCTCACCTTACAGTACCTCTCTCACCTTACAGTACCTCTCTCACCTTACAGTACCTCTCTCACCTTACAGTACCTCTCTCACCTCTCTCACCTTACAGTACCTCTCTCACCTTACAGTACCTCTCTCACCTCTCTCACCTCACAGTACCTCTCCCACCTCTCTCACCTCACAGTACCTCTCTCACCTCTCTCACCTTACAGTACCTCTCTCACCTCTCTCACCTCTCTCACCTTACAGTACCTCTCTCACCTCTCTCACCTCACAGTACCTCTCTCACCTCTCTCACCTCTCAGTACCTCTCTCACCTCTCTCACCTCTCTCACCTCTCTCACCTTACAGTACCTCTCTCACCTCTCTCACCTTACAGTACCTCTCTCACCTCTCTCACCTCTCAGTACCTCTCTCACCTCTCTCACCTCACAGTACCTCTCTCACCTCTCTCACCTTACAGTACCTCTCTCACCTTACAGTACCTCTCTCACCTTACAGTACCTCTCTCACCTCTCTCACCTCACAGTACCTCTCTCACCTCTCTCACCTCTCAGTACCTCTCTCACCTCTCTCACCTCTCTCACCTTACAGTACCTCTCTCACCTCTCTCACCTCTCAGTACCTCTCTCACCTTACAGTACCTCTCTCACCTTACAGTACCTCTCTCACCTCTCTCACCTCTCAGTACCTCTCTCACCTCTCTCACCTCTCTCACCTCACAGTACCTCTCTCACCTCTCTCACCTTACAGTACCTCTCTCACCTTACAGTACCTCTCTCACCTTACAGTACCTCTCTCACCTCTCTCACCTTACAGTACCTCTCTCACCTCTCTCACCTCTCAGTACCTCTCTCACCTCTCTCACCTCTCTCACCTTACAGTACCTCTCTCACCTCTCTCACCTTACAGTACCTCTCTCACCACTCACACCTTACAGTACCTCTCTCACCTCTCTCACCTTACAGTACCTCTCTCACCTCTCTCACCTTACAGTACCTCTCTCACCTCTCTCACCTTACAGTACCTCTCTCACCTCTCTCACCTCTCAGTACCTCTCTCACCTCTCTCACCTCACAGTACCTCTCTCAACTCAAATTACCTTTCTCACCTCAAAGTACTATTCTCAGTTTCTGAAAGTGTATTTAAGAAAGTACGGATCTATGAACTAACATTGTGTAGAGCAGATAAAGTAGAGTCAATCAGAGTTAGGTGGAAGTTAGGTATACATCAGAGCTGGGTGGACTAGAATCAGGTACCCATCAGAGCTGGGTGGACTAGAGTCAGGTACCCATCAGAGCTGGGTGGACTAGAGCCAGGTACCCATCAGAGCTGGGTGGACTAGAGTCAGGTACCCATCAGAGCTGGTTGGACTAGAGTCAGGTACCCATCAGAGCTGGGTGGACTAGAGTCAGGTACCCATCAGAGCTGGGTGGACTAGAGTCAGGTACCCATCAGAGCTGGGTAGACTAGAGTCAGGTACCCATCAGAGCTGGGTGGACTAGAGTCAGGTACCCACCAGAGCTAGGTGGACTAGAGTCAGGTACCCATCAGAGCTGGGTAGACTAGAGTCAGGTACCCATCAGAGCTGGGTGGACTAGAGTCAGGTACCCACCAGAGCTAGGTGGACTAGAGTCAGGTACCCATCAGAGCTGGGTAGACTAGAGTCAGGTACCCATCAGAGCTGGGTGGACTAGAGTCAGGTACCCATCAGAGCTGGGTGGACTAGAGTCAGGTACCTATCAGAGCTGGGTTGACTAGAGTCAGGTACCCATCAGAGTTGGGTGGAGTAGAGTCGGGTACCCATCAGAGCAGGGTGGAGTAGAGTCAGGTACCCATCAGAGCTGGGTGGACTTAACGTACACACACAGCGAATGACCTACCCAATACAAATCTCCCATCATTGCTTTAATTAAGTTGCCAATCCACCTTCTACTGGGAAATTTCCAACTATATTTTGTAACCTGAATGTCAAGGAAACGAATCAAGCCAAACAATAACAACACTGGCCCATCACGTTTCCACCTCGCGCTAATTAGAACAAAAAGTCAGATTTAATTAAGATAATGATCATTCTTTTTTAATTGATTGCTTTTTTAAATATTTCAAATCTAATTTCAATTAATCCAAACCTTAAACTCGATCGTGGCTCGCGTTAAGTTAGCGAGGTGGGGAAGGTGCGCTTCTACCCTCTTTAAGCCAGAAACATCTGGTGAGATTGGAGGGGATAGGGTGGAGCAGAGAGTAAGGAGTCATTAGATAAAGCCGCCCCCCCCCCCACCCAAAATACGATCGATTCCACTACTGATGTCCAGTTTTACTGACCCTGACGTCACTAGATTTACTTAATGACTTCAAACACACTAGCAGCCTATGTCATAGTTGCTTCCAACTCAATAGCCTTAAAATGTCGTCCGTAAATGTCGTCACACTCGGGGGTGGGTGGGTGCGTCCGGGCCCCTGTGAGGAGAGCCCAGGAAGTTTGACGTTACATTTGCATTTTAAATTGAGGTTTTTTTTGAAGATTTTTCTTTTCGAAATCTTTAAAAGCATTTTGTAAATGTGGGGGGAAAAATAGATAAATTTGCTCAATGTTGGACGAGTTAATTTGATATTTTAGACAGAATTGCTGGTTTAACAAAAAATGTTTTAAATATGGATATTGTGTGTGTGTGGAGATGGGGGGGGGGGGGGGGTAACTTTTTGTGACCATTCCTGTACCATCAACACATTAACCCTTACATGAAATTAACGGTAAAATCAGTTTTGTTTCATATAGACTACATAATTATAAAAATTCGCATTAGATTTCCAAGCAATTCAATCGTTTAATTAGCTTTTTCCATGCTAAGTAATTACGCTTAAAAACTATAATGTGAAAACATAATGTATTTTCATTTGTTATTTGGATCATGTCTATTTATTTATCTTAAATAAATTCAATTTGTTTTGTGGAAATATCTAAATTATAATTACCTGCTATTCCATATGTTTTTTAATCAAAGGTTTGGTTTTCTAAATAGAAAATTGGGGAGTTTTTGTTTTCTATTTTTTCCTTTTTCTCATTAAATAATATACATGTATTTAATTAGGTTGCATTCACGTGGATGCCTAAGCAATTTTGTTTTTGCTTTTCAGGGGAAACAATTGGAAATATTCTTTTTTTACTGCAATTAAAAAAAAAATTGTTTTTTCTCTTTTTTTTTTCAGGTCGAGTGGGCACTCCGCAATACATGGCGCCGGAGGTCATAGACCGGAAGCCGTACGGAAAGCCGGTAGACATGTGGGGCTGTGGGGTGCTCTTGTTTATACTGCTGGGGGGTTATCCCCCTTTTTGTGGCACCAAGGAGAGGCTGTATGAAATTATTGTCAAGGGCAATTATCCTGTGAGTTACATACCCTTGTGTGGTATTTTAGGTTTTTTCATCTTTAAGTTACGGGCATGTTTTATTTCTGTAGTAAATTAGAGACATAATTTACGTTATAGACGCTGCTATCCTTGATCTAGACTTTACTGTCAAACATCAGTTATCTGAGCAATAGTAATGGCTACACTTATTAATGGTGCATTTTTGTTTTGTTTTTATAACAATTTTGGTTAACTACAAAAGTGTTTTAAACAATTATTTTTTTTAAAAGATCAGTTTATTTTCAGTTTCCCTTCTGGGTGAAGTGTTTGATAATTAAATAGAAAAATCTATTCCTAAATATAAATGTTCTAGAACTAATTAACTTTAAAGGAAAAGCAAGAAAATAAAACTTGACTTAAGCACTTTATAAATTATTGACCGTAAGTCCCTGGTCTAGAACTAGCAAGAAAGTTAAAACTGACTTAAGCACCCTACGACTTATTGACCTTAAGTCCTGGCCTTAGAATTCACACGTAATAATTCAGTTATTTTGACGTAGGCCTACAAACAAACAAAAAAAACTTGTAATTTTGACCTACCTCTCCCCTTTACCTCCTCTCATAAACCCCGTAAATGGATTAGCTCTAAGGTTATATAAAATAAAGCGATAAAAAAGCCCATTTTTATTTTTTTTCTTAACGGATCTAATCAAGCATTGAAGATGAGCAATTTTAACAACCAAATTTGGTCTTTTTATGGAAGAAATTTTCATTATTATGATTACATCCCTTGATGTAATGCTGCAGTTTTTCTTTTAATTTTTTTCTGATAGTTTATTTTTGTGATGCAAAATGGATTAAGAATATTTTATAGCCCTAAACTAAGGTGGTAACCTTTTTAAGCCTTCAATGGCCTAGATCGTTTTATTTTTTTTTTAATTTACATTTTATTTTTTTTCTGCTCCTTAGATTAGCCTATCCTTGAATAGGAATTTTTAAATATGTTTATTGATGTTTATTTTATAAATTACAATGAACTGGCCCATAAGACTTAATCTCCATACACAATTTTTTTTGTAATAATAGAAAGGTGTTTTGTATGGTGCTTTAAACATTGATTTTTCGCTATTAAAAAAAAAAGGTATTTCTGCATGGAATTTTAAAAATAAAAATTTTCTATAATGGAAGAATGGTATTGCTTCTTCGATGAAAGACTGCTATTCCTTCATGGAGTTTTAAGCATACAAATTTTATCTTAATTAAAGAAAGGTATTGCTGTATGGAGTTTTAAAATTTAAAAAGAAAGGTATTTCTGCATAGAGTTTTAAAAATCAAAATTTGTCTTAATAAAAGAATCATATATGAGTATATAGAGTTTTAAAAATTAAAATTTGTCTTAATGAAAGAATGGTTCTTCTGTATGGGGTTTTAATCATTAAATATTGGTTGTTTTTGTTTGTTTTTTTTTCAGATGAAACCAAAGCAATGGGACCACATATCTCCAGCAGGGAGAGAACTCATGCAAAGACTCTTAGAGAAAGACCCAGAGAAGAGGATAACAGTGGAGCAAGCATTAGAGCATCCGTGGATAAAGGTGGATGGATATGGATAATGGAATTTTGTTTCTTAAGGCTGGGGGGGACTAAACAATCAATGCCCCTAGCTGGGGGGAAGTCAGATGTTTATCAGAAATACAATCTGGCATTTGTATTAAATTTCTCATCAAAATGTCAACTCCATGATTAGAAATAAAAATAAACAATCAAAATAGATTTTAACTAATACAGCTGGAATTATTAATTAGCTATTAAAATATTTTAAAATAATTATTAGTGTTGTATTGTGATAAGATTATTATTTAGATTTTAAATCATACTTTGAAACGGACAATACATTACAGTAACATAAATGTTTAATTTTGGTTTTTAAATTGCCTTTAAAAGATTGATAGTTGAGGCAATTTAGGTTAGGGAATTTCTAAATACTACATCTGTAAGAGAGGTGTTGTAGGGTTGATATGCTTAAATGGGGTCTACAGGAATACTTATCATAAGGAGTATTTATTCTTTGTTAATATTGTTTAACATGATCTCATTGTTTCCTGACACCCTTATTGTCTACAAGTACTCCACTTCTATTTTACCATCGTCATCTTTTCCTGTTCATGCTCAAGACATATAAAACAGATGAAGTAGAGTTCATCTGTTTCAGAGACCTTGACATGTGAAGGGATAGTGTGGTCAGCACTATACCCAACCGCCTTTAGTTTCCCTAACATGAGCTGGGTAGACTTAGTGACATTCTACTGACTTTAAACCCAGATTCGAACTCAGGACTTTTGGGTTAGCAGTCTAGCTTACTACCATTAGGCCACGCCTAATGTTACCATAAGATTTTTTTCAATTCTCTTTTAATATATGACTGTGTGGGGGCGATATCTTCTGGTTTTGACTTATTTATAACTTATAACTTAGTTATTTTTCTTATTTTGCTGTAGTGTAAAAAAGATGTACCAAGGAATCACCTGCATGAAACTGTAGACGAGTTGAAAAAATTTAATTCCAGGAGAAAGCTTAAAGTGAGTTGTTAAATACCTGTCTCACATACTGTCTGTATTACAATAATCACCACATTATACATTGTCATATGTAGCGTCATATTGTGTATAAATGTATATTTTAGAATGATTAATGATACCAATTTTTTTAAAATTATGTTGATTTCATAAGAAACCGTATTTACTTTTTTTTTTTATTTATCTGATTTTCAGTCTCAAAAGTTACTGTTTTAGATTAATTAAATCTAACTAATTAACCATGTGTTTGTCTACCACAGGGGGCTATTATGGCTGCTGTGGCTAGTCCGAAGTGGACAAGTTTTTACAATGACCCTTCACCCCCGGAGGATGATGATGTCACCTCAGCTGGTAAGCGCTTACTTCATACTTTACATACATGAGCACATATGCCATCCCACACATACATAGTTTACATTGTGTGCGGGATTACATGTCAGCACATACTCCATCATTCATAGATATAGGCTACACACCCTTCATATACATACTACACCTTTCATATGCATACTCCACTCATCATATACATACTCCACCCTTCATAGTCATACTCCACCCTTCATAGTCATACTCCCCCCTTCATAGTCATACTCCCCCTTCATATACATATTCCACCCTTCATATACATACTCCACCCTTCATGTACATAGCTTACATTCTGTGCTTGATTACATACACAAACACATACTGCATCTTTCAAATACAAAACGTACATTGTGCATGACTACATTCTCTTAACAACTAATTATGTTGCACAATCAGTAGTGTATATGTTTTTACAAAAGCCAACATGTATAAAAATAGTTTACCACTATCGAATTAACGTTAAGATTTTGGGTCCAGTTTATCAAATTAAAAAGCATGCAAATAAAAGAAATAACGTTTTTTAAATATTATTTTTTTCAATACATGATGTTAAAAACAATTCCGACCAATGCATGCTTTAGTATACTTCAAGAGGAATAATTCATACATTATCCACCAATAATTTATCTATTTAATGAATCGAACGCTATAGTTTTATTTGATTCACTAAGTATCTATTTAATGCCTGCATCAACATGATCATCATTATTACTTTTCCATAAATGGTTAACGGAATGTGTACGTGTATATGTGTTATTTTACCCATATTTATGAATGAAATGAAATGGATTATGGGCGATATTTGGTATTTTATCCACTTAAGTATCAATGCACTGCATGCCTAAACAGTCTAAGGGAGATAATTGTTATTATATACACAAACGATTATTAAAAGAATGCATGGGTTATAGTCTTACTTTATCCACCAAAGTAGCAATGCAAATGCATGCCTAAACATTCTAAGGGAGAATTGTTACTTTAAGCACAAATAATTAAAGAATGAAAGAATGCATGGGTTATATGCAATATGTCTTACTTTATCCACCAAAGTAGCAATGCAATGCATGCCTAAGCAGGAACTAAGGGGGACAAGTCTTGTTTTCTCTTCCACCAAGGAGCAGTGTCCCAGGTGCTTGACTCCCTTGAGGAGATCCAGCTGTTGACCGACTGCGCTCACAGCCAGCAGCACACCAACTTCCTCGACCAAGTCTTCCAAGATTCCAAACTTGTGGCCTTACTCAACGTGAGTACTGCACGTGTGTGTCCTCTCCCTTCTGTGCACATACTCACCTATACAGTAGGACATTGACTCACAGTTTCATTCAAGTGCTAGAGTATCTTTAGAGTACCGACTGCGTAGTTTTTACACAGGTAGTGTTAGTGTACTTGCAAGTTAAAGAGAATTACCTGTAATCAGAGACGTAGCGAGGGGGCGGGGGCGGGGGGTGCGGACCGCACTGGGTGACACCATTTAGAAGTGTGACACCAAGGCATAAAATAGTAAAATATATAGAGAAAAATTTGAGGGGGGGGGGGTGACACCATTAAGTGCCGCACCAGGTGACACCCGACCTCGCTACGCCACTGCCTGTAATTGTCTTTAACTTGTGAGGATACTATAACTACTGTTGTAATTACTATTTACATAAATCTCACTGCAGATACCATTTGTATTTATTTATTTTGTTAACGTGACTCCATAGTGCGGTTTGACACACGCCATATCATTTGTAACATCAAAGTTTAGCCATACACATTAATGTACATGATTAATAACAGTAGATGTACGCATTTATATGTAAGAATACAAAGTATACCAGCCTATTCAACACCTACACACTCCTGTTCATTATTTTCCCATACCCATTCACATTCTTATTTATTATTTATGTACACATTCCGATACATATGTTGACATTCCAATTAAATATATATATACACATTCTTTTTTTATGTACACATACACTTCCAAACAAATATGTACACGTTCCCAACACTTGTTGCATCCCACTCTGTGTGACCAGGGTAGTTGTATTATACGCAAAGGTAAGTAAGAAAGACAACTCAAATAAATTTAATTTCTTCAAATTCTGATGTTGCCTCCCTTAAACAACATGAATTGTTGAGGAATAATCAAATCTACTAATGAGATACACAACGCATAAACATCACTGTGCAAGTTTAATCTGCCGTACAACAATATGCACTGACATGCTATAATACAACGGATACGTTTATTTTTCTAGCTAAATCTTAGTAAAGTAACTTAATAAAAGAAAACTATGTTACCGATAGATTTATTTGTGAACGACGCATACAGCTGAAAATAATATGTAGTACTACTTATAATAGAGGTATGACCAAAGCCCTTGCTCTCCATGGGGCCGTGAATGAAAAAAAAATAATTACAATAGAAATCTTTTTTAAAAATGGCAAAAAAAAAAAAAACATTTTTTTTTAATTAATAAAAACTTTTTAAAATCCTACCATAATAGTTGATAAGCTTAGGTAATCTTCCGTGTAATTTACTTTTTAATTAAAAAATAATATTAAGTTTTACTACATCGTTAATGTCATATCCTCTTTTATTTAGACGAGAATGAGTTCACTCAGTGTTGTTGTTTTTTCTATTCTGCGCATGCGTAGACCGTTGTGTTTTTTATTTTCGTCATGGCCGAGGCTGTTGATATAATTACTTTGGTGATTTATGAAAACAAACAACGCAAAAAAAGGCGGGGAACAAAATCGATGCCGGTTTATGTTTTTATACCAACCAGTTTGATCACATTAGATGGGGGGGGGGGGGGGGAGAGGCTGAGTTGTGAGGTGTAGATTTTTTTTTTCTTTCTCTCCTTAAACTTCTACTTACAACTTTCTTTTTTATTTATTTATTTATACCGTAATCATGTAAGAAATTGTAAAGGATTAGCTGGGTTATACTTGTGAGCTTCAAAGCAACGCTTTATGAGTTGAACAACAAGAAATAGCAGAAAACTAGTTTCTATTCAGTGCTTCTTCGGTGCACGGTGCACTTGTTTTTTCCTCCACTGGAGATTGCGCCGACCTCCGAGAGAAATGCTTGACACAATATGAAGTAGGGTTAAAAACAAGTCTGGCAAAACCCAGGATTTTTTTTTTTTTTTTTTTTTTTTTTTTTTTTTTTTTTTGCAGCATCTTGCCAGAATTTCATAATCTCAAGCCAAATTTAGTCACTATTGATTAATGAGTTGTCGAGGGCTATGGGTCGCCTCCAGGATTAGGGGTTGTTCTGTAATGTTGGCCTTTGTAGGCTTTGATGTGGTTGTGTTATAATATATTTTTTTCAGTTGTGTTTAATTTTCTGGTTTTATTGTCTTATTATTCCTTAGTATATAATATTTCACAAACTATTATGAATTGAAAACGATTTTTTTTAATTTCATATCTTTCATTTAGCCTAGCCGTAACCTTCACCAAGATGTGAAAAATTCCTTAGCCTTAATCTAGACCCGTATCCTAATCTGGATCCTTTCCCTAGTTGTGAAGGTCCTACTCTCCGAAGTCTAGCCCTGAACTTGATCCATACCTTAACCTTGGTCATTACCCTAGGCGTGAAGGTCGGACTATTCAAAGCATATCCCTAACTTTGCCCCTTGCCCTAACCTTGACCTTTGTTCTAACCTTGACCCTTGTCCTAACCGTGACCCTTACCCTAGGTGTGAAGAGGTCACACTCTCCAAAGCCTAGCACCAGATGTTTGAACAATTCAACTTCAGTACACCGTGGTATGTATGCCAGGCAAGAAATTAAAAACTCGTTAAAATTGACTTCTGCGTCTAGTTGTCGCGCTCGGCTGAGTTGTACATGTAGTTTGACGTCTGCCTGGGATAGGGTAGCCGTTTTATGTTGTTTTTTTTATCTTCACTGACAGGTGAGCGCCTACTCTTCAAGTCTAGTGCTGTGGTTTTAGTGAGAGGGGCGCGGCGCTTTTGGCTCATTTGTATTCCTCCATTTTAGTATGGGTTTTCAAAGTTTATGTAATAAGGACTGTGTACAATAGGAGTAGATTATTGAAGTCTATCAGCAATTTTCAATTTTTACATGGATGAAAAAAAATCCAGATCTGTTATTTATTGGCTTTATGCTTTTTTAAACTAATTTTTTTGTGAGAATTTTTTTAAGGGATCTGTCCACTAATAATACGTTTTGTTGTAAATGTAGTTATTTGTGCATTTTGGGAGTGTTGTGAGCCTGTATATGTTTATATCTGACATAAAATGTGACACATACATAAACTAGAGAAAAAAAAACAGATACCCACTGATGACTTAATTTTACGTATAGCTCCATTTGTTTGAGATCTCTGTCTAGTGGCGAACCTATGTTCATTTAAAATACCGTGTGAGGTATCACTACCTGATCACACGATGAGTCACGGGATCTGATCTTCAATGTGTCTGTGAGGGTGGGAGGGTTAGAATGACTCACTTGCCTAGGTAAATATTACTTTTATCTTTAACAAGATGTATAGAGTTCAGTTTTCGATGACTGATCAATAATGAGTTATAAACATTGGGTGATTGCATTATAGAACAGTGGTCGGCAACCTTTTGAAGCGGAAGAGCCAAAAGGTACAATTTTCAAAAATTTCCCTGGTTTTAAAGAGCCACTAACAATTTTTTATTTCAAATATTTTATTTTTTTATTAAGATTATTAGTATTTGTTAAGGAGCTGAAGAGCCGCATCTTGATATCAAAAGAGCCGCATGCGGCTCGCGAGCCGCAGGTTGCCGACCCCTGTTATAGAATCATAACTATAGTGAATCTTGATAAAAGAAGATAATGTAACCCATGATGATTATATGTATAGCAGCGCAGTTGCTTTGCTAATGAGTATTTAAAGAAGTTGGTTCAGTATTTTTACAGCCTTGATTGTTTTCAGTCTGTTAAGATGTAATAACAGGTCATAATTTTCGCGCCCGTATGTGAGGTGGCGATCCACCGAAGGTCATTGTGATGACGCCTTCTAGGCCAGTGTGACCCCCCTACTCAGATCGATGGCGCCCTCTAGGTCATTGTGATGACGCCCCCTATGTCAGTGTGATGGCGCCCTCTAGTCAGTGTGATGGAGCCATTTGGGTCAGTGTGGTGGCGCCCCTTAGGTCATTGTAATTGTGCTCCATAGTCAATGTGATAGCGCCTTCTAGGTCAGTGTTATAGCGCCCCCTAGGTCAGTCTAATGGCGCCCCCAGGTCAGTGTGACGGCGCCCTCTAAGTCAACGGACTGGCGCCCCCTAGTCAGTGAGACTCACTCACAGGTCACTGAACTGGTTTTATGTGACCATCCCTAAACCCACTCACGGCTTGCACTTTGGTCTAGACTGTTCCGTCTGCTAAGATCTAATGAGCCAAAGGTATTTATATGATCAACTAATTATCTTGTCATGTCTAGACACCTCATTAGCAACAACAACAAAAAATTTACCTTCGGCATCTATGTATGTTACCCCTACCTCCGCTCTACTTCTCTGTTCTCCCGTTGGGTCGTATCGAATTTATCTTTAACTGGTATCGATATCTTGATCCTAGACTTGTAGTGATATCCAGTCACATTATCGTATTTGTATTTACCGCCGTACTCAGTTTCAGTATCGATTCTACTGTCAGTGCAGTACCCGGTATCGCCCGCCCCTACCTGAGATATTTATTACCGCTACAGAAAATCGGGTGAAATATTTTCATGTGTGGTAAAAAAAAATGGGTTGCTTGTCTACGCTTGTATTTTGTGTATTAAAAAAAATTGTGGACCCAGTTCTGTCTTTTTTTTTTTCAAAGAAGAAGATGAAAAACATTTTTTTACGTCAGGTGGGTAGATCAGATTCATAAAAGAAGGTTAAAATGTATTTTTAACGGGGATTCCCGTGTATTTAATTAGTAGTATTTTTTTCTTCTCTCCCTTTCCTTGAGGAATGTTGTGTTTATCCCAGTCCTCTCCCCTTTGGCGCGCGTGTGTGTGTGTTTTGTCAGTGTGTTCAACGAGGATTCATTACACGTCTAGGAGTTTGAAAGTGTGTTGTACCTACGTGCGGACACGGTTGTACATTGTTGGAATAAGTGTGTTGTGTTTTCTGGATGTAGGTTCTTAGTTACATTTATTGTGTTTTTGTTTTGATTTGTTTTGTTTAGGAGAGTACTTAAGGCTTGACTCAACGTACGGGAATTTTATTTTTTTGTGTTGTCTGTTGCGTGATGTCGTAGTGTTAGTAAACAGAGACGCTTCTGTGGTGTGGTGTGTGTGGGGGTGATGCCTTGTGTGTTTGTGTAGCACCTGTAACAACATCGAGCGGTCAAGTTTTTATTCATTTAAATATTTTAACGGCGCGCCTGGTGGTTTGGGTTTAGAGCGCGAGGTGTCTTGTTAATTTTTCGACAGTTAAGGTAGTGTTTCTAGTGATTTTCTCGAATGGTTTCTGTGTTTTACCGAAGGGTTTTCCGTGTTTTACCGAGCTTACTTTAGCTTTTCTGTGTTACCTCGAGTTTACCCTAGGTTTTCTGTGTTTTACCTCGAGCTTACTTTAGCTTTTATGTGTTACCTCGAGTTTACCCTAGGTTTTCTGTGTTTTACCTCGAACTCGAGTTTACCCTAGGTTTTCTGTATTTTACCTCGAGTTTACCCTAGGTTTTCTGTATTTTACCTCGAGTTTACTATAGGTTTTCTGTGTTTTATACCATGAGTTTGTGTGTCTTTATACGCTTATCTTATTTAGATCTAGATTTTGTTTCCGTGTAAGCACTATGCCATTTTGCGTCGGCCCTCCCCCTTCCTGTCATTTAGTTTTTTATTATTCGTTGATGTTTCATGCCCTCATTTGTGTGCCACATTGTGTTTGAAATAAATTTTATTTAGATTTAGTTTTAGGCTACATCATATTATCTGTCTCTACGTAAATTCACGGAGGCCAGAAAGTATACTTATTTGTTTTAACCGTTTAGGTACCTTTAATCTCTAAACACTTTTATCATACAAAATGGCATAGTTCAGTTAATAGTGTAGTCTAACTTGCGTGTTCTGTGTAGTCAGTCCACCGTGACTGCGAGTACTGTAGGGGCTAACTGAACATCTCATAACCCTGTTGGCTCCCCGCTTTTCTCAACGGCTGCTAAAGACATTAGTCAGATGTACAAATATATTCACTGGATAAGGCGAGCGGTGAGGGGGGGGGGGGGGGGGGGCTCTCGAGGGTAGGTTGTAATCGGATGTTTTTTTTTACCACAATGTGCCCAGTGGCTAGAAAATTATGTTAACTACTAAATTGCCTAAAGAATATATATTAGAAGCAGATGTCTAAGTCTAAGCTGATATGTAAATGGAAAAATATGAAATAATTACATTGTACTTCACATACAAGTAAACAAGCATGTTTGTTCAGTGCATCAAGGCCCATATATATATATATATATATATATATATATATATATATATATATATATATATATATATATATATATATATATATGACACGCGTACTAAGTAAGTTATATTTCGTTTACCTTTATCCTGAGTATTGGGTTCAGTGGAAATTAAGGCTAACAACCACAGTTAATCGTGCTGAAAGGAACCATGAATTCCTGTTGTGTGTGTACACTGTTGTGCTCAACGTAATATTTCGTTGTCTGGAAATTACATTCCGTAGTTGCCTTTGTTTTCTACTATTTTTATCCAGGCTGAGTTCCTATTCTCTTGTTCATTTTGTTTCGTTATGAACCGTTCTTCAATCATCCTCTCCCAATCATTCTGCCTGTATCTTCCACACTGCCTCCTCTGCTTGTATCATCTTTATTGATTTCTCTGCTTGTATCCTCTACACACCTATCATGTTTGTATCCTACCCACGCCCCCTTCTGTACCATCCCTACGCTCCCCTCTGTAAATAACCCACGTCCCAAATGATAGCTCTAATTATTCCGTTCTATTACTTCAACAAGACATTATCATTGTTATTTTTCTTAACGTTTATTTGGCAAGTCTCTTTGTGAATATAAATAATTGTCACAAATTGGAAATATAAGTTTCACATAGTCTATTATAACTACATAAATAGTGTACATATACAGACACAATTTAACATAGATTATCATAACTACATAAATATTTTACATTCACGAATTAAGTTTAACAGACTAATGTAACTACATAAATATTTTACATACACGAATAAGGTTTTAGCATACATTAATTTAACTGCATATACATTTTATTTACGCGAATAAAGTTTAACAGTAATATAACTTCATAAATAGTTTACATGCACATATATTATGTTGAAGCGGCAACAATCGTCCTACATTGAATTTTAACTTTGCTAAAACAGTCATAGTATTGCTAGTTGTTGTGTTGTTGTTGTTGGTAGTGTTTTTTTTTTGTTTTTTTTTTTTTGTTTTGTTTTTTTTTGTAAAATATTTATTAAGAAAACCTAATAGCCGTCATCATTAATACAACAGTTGCATGTTACGTCACATATTATCCAACCCACAATCCTAAACATAAAACATCTTCGTTTTCCTTTCAACAAAAAAAACTGTTTATCACATTCTCCTTGATGTCGCGCGTATAAAAACATTGAAATAAAACCTAAACAAGCTGGCTAGCGCCATCGTATCCCGCCTTGTATCAGCACTGTTGTTGTATCGGTGTGGTAAAGAGGCACTTTCCCTTATCCTCCGTACTTAACCTAACAGCTCGCCCCATTCGTGTCGCCCTCACCTCGACGCCTCAGTTTTGTTGCTCACACATTGTAAACACCGCGAGGTGTGCGCTTTAAGGTGAGTAAATATTTGTAGTTCTGGCAAGATGGGGTGGCGCTTTTTACATCCTTATACCCACTCTCTCTCTCCCTCTCCCTCTCTCTCTCTCTTTCTCTCTCTCTGCTCTCTCAATCTCTCCTTGTCTTTATATTTCCTTTTTTTTTTCTCACTCTCCATATCTACTCTCTTAAATTTTGTATCAATAGCTATGTAATAAATATCGCGTTCATCGCGTTCTCCCTTTATTTAACCTTAGTGCCGCACATTCTTTTAACCTATCTTTTTTTATTTAAGATATAGATTCTATATCCACTTCCTTTTTTATTCATTTTACGATTATCGTATTATCTGTCTCTTTATATCGTGAATTATTTCACTAGATCTTCACATTTAATTATCTATAGTAATCGATTGGGTGATGAATGTATTAAAAATAGTTTCTTCCCTCTTTCCACAAATAAAACTGCGTTGATTTTTTGAACAAGTTGTTTATAAATAAGATTTTTAAATAGCCACGAAAGATAACTCTGAAGACTTGGTGCCAGGGTTCTGGGTTTAAACCTGATAACGTCCCGTGGTTATCTGCCTGTATGAGGTTTAGGGGGGGGGGGGGTTAACCCGTTTTTATGGACGTGGGCGAGTGTCTATGTCTGGACGACTGTCTATGTTTGAGTCTAGGAAATACGTGTATTACGTATTAACACGTTATGCGCCATATAGGTCGTTACTCTGATTTCAGCCTGCTTTTCTTTTTGGTTTTGCTTCCATAGCCTTTGTCCAACCAAGAACAAACTACTGTTTCTGTCTAGGATAGAGGCTATATCTAGAATTGGAGCAATTGTCTAACTCTACTTTGTGTCTAGGAATGGGTCAACTGTTAGTATTTAGGATTCGGGCAACTGTCTATTTGTCTAAGAATGCGGCAACTGTGTGTATCTATAACTGAAGTAACTGTATGTGTCTCTGGATTGAACAACTATCCACACTTGTCTTGATTACTTTAGCTACTGTTGACCTAATCGTGTAATGTATCCATCTTTATATTTATAAAAAAAACATCGCGTACTTGGGATCCCACAGATAGTCAATATCGTGAGTACTCTATGTAGTGCTAGACTCACCCATCTCGCCACACCTGAGATTCGTGTCTGATAACATCTGTTACACCTGTCGGGTACATATTGCGCCTATTTATCTCGACGTGAGCACTCGACGCAGATACTTTCTACAACGTCGTGCAATGTAAAGGCATGTTTTCGTATTTTTATTACAATTCAATCATTTTCTTAACCAAAAAAAAATATATATTACTAAACCTAGTGTTTCACTATAGGAAGTGATTTTAATTGGATTTCATTAAATTGTACGTACCAGTTTTTGAGATAATGAATTATCATTAGTTACCTATTTCTCTTTACGCAACAGCAGGTTTTTTTTATTATCAACTACAAAGTATATATATATATGTATATATATATATATATATATATATATATATATATATATATATATATATATATACTGAGCTATGTGGTTGTCTCCGTGTATTCAATAAACGGGATATCTGGTTGCCCCAGTGTATTCAGTAACCGGGCTATGTGGTAGTCCCAGTGTATTCAATAAACGGGCTATGTGGTTGTCCCAGTGTATTCAGTAACCGGGCTATGTGGTAGTCCCAGTGTATTCAATAAACGGGCTATGTGGTTGTCCCAGTGTATTCAGTAACCGGGCTATGTGGTAGTCTCAGTGTATTCAATAAACGGGCTATGTGGTAGTCCCAGTGTATTCAATAAACGGGCTATGTGGTTGTCTCCGTGTATTCAATAAACGGGCTATGTGGTTGTCCCAGTGTATTCAGTAACCGGGCTATGTGGTAGTCTCAGTGTATTCAATAAACGGGCTATGTGGTAGTTCCAGTGTATTCAATAAACGGGCTATGTGGTTGTCCCAGTGTATTCAGTAACCGGGCAATGTGGTTGTCCCCGTGTATTCAATAACCGGGCAATGTGGTTGTCCCAGTGTATTCAATAACTTGGGCTGGACAGTCGATCGTGCTGTAGGTGTTTTAGATCTCTTCTAATGACATTATGTTAATTGTGTAGCTAGATGGCATTGTCTCGTAATTCTAAACGTATGTTTTTTTAATTATCTGTACACACCAATCAGATCACAGTTCCCAAAGTTTATACGTCACATACAATAATTATCCTTGAAGATCCCGATAAAAATCATTAACCTAATTATAATTAAAAAACCGATGCTTATGAAGACAGTAGCATGAATTCATTACTCCCTTGTCTGTTATATTTTCAAAACATTTTTGCGATTGAATCTGTTCTATCTATTCTTAAGCACGCTCGCATTAGACATCAGGACTTGAACCCAATACATTCGCCGCCGCTAGCTGGGACTCTACGTACTTATAGGGCCCCTTGAGCAACACTTAATAACTATTCGTATAGAACCCCAGTCCTTGATCAAGACAATACCCTCTGGTACTACAGAACTGTATTTCCTTAAGAGCACCACTGCACGATAATAGTGCGGTCGCTCACCACGCATCTGAATGAGAACCATAAAAGTACTCGTCTATTAGCATGGCGTTCAAGTATGACGAAATTGACTGGTTAATTTGCGTGTGCTTTAAAATTGATAGGATTGACGTTAAATCTTTTTTTGCAATAGTGGTATTTTTTCATATCTGATTTTGTATACAAAAAATGTGTAGTTTACTATTTAACATCCTGTTCGTGATTTTGCCTAGTGACAATACACAACCTTTGTCCTACCAACTGATGCTTTGGTTTACAACTACTCTTCCCTACTCACCGTTTTATCGAATGAACATTTTTTTGGAAAAAAATATCTTTAAAAAATGCTACCAACGAACATAATTTCATTAACTTGTTTTTCGTGTACTGACTCAAGAACCGTAACCATTGTCTAGGTTTGTTGAACTGTTTGTAGGGGGGAGGGTTATTTTTAACCTTCTTTAATAACCAAAAAGCGACACAATATGTCTTGGATATCCTATGTGGATGGAAAGACAGAGAGATATAGTGTTGGAGAATATATGTATCTAAATCCCAGAACTATGGACCGGAGTGGCCAAGCGGTAGAGCGCTAGTCAATTCAGTGGAAGGTCCCTGAGTCCACTCAGCTCTGATGGGTACCTAACCCACGTTAGGGAAAGAAAACGCGGCTGTGCATAGTGCTAACGACATGATCCCCTCCATATGCCAGATGAACAGATAAACTCTGACATGATCCCCTCCATATGCCAGATGAACAGATAAACTCTACTTCATCTACTCATAGTGTCTTAGGCTCAAACGGGGAAAAGATTATGATGAAATTCCAGAGCTAGTAAAACGACCGCTGAAATAATGAACACCTCGTTAAATTGTGTTTGTTTACTAACTGGATTATCCATCGAGTGGATTATAACCCTGGCCCGGGTCCTACCTGTTAAGGTCAGGCTCTACGGCCAGCTTGAGAGAAATGTCAAGAGATAGACGCCTCATTGACAAGTGGGTTGACACGGCTAGACTCGCATGACGCGTCCTTGTTATCTTGTGTCAATAGATGTGTCGGAGAGTATGGGTTCAAAAGGTCAAAGGTCGCCGCCGTTTGTGACGTTAATGGTCTTAGACATGGCTCTGTTATTTTCTTATACTGTTGTAAGATGGGGGTCTGGGAGGGGGGGGGGGGGTGATGATATAAAAACCTTGTGAAGGAGGTCGTCTGCTAAAATGAGCTATAATTTTATATTATGTGGCAAATGTATATTTTCTTTAATATTCTTGTATGATGTTGTTGTTGCCAATGCTAAATATCTGTTATTTGGTTGAGCTGCTTTTATCCTCCATGATTTGTGCTTTGCAGCTTTTTATTTTCGTTGTTTTGTTTTGTTGTGTTGTTATTTCAATTTATTTGTTTGAAATCTGATAATGGAAGCATTAATTGCATTTAGAAGTTAATCAGCTTCAAATAATATGATTGTTATTTGTTGATATAAAGAGAAGTGTTTTATCTTTGGCACGAAGCCATGCCATTCTGCTTGATAATTACCTGAGTGCATTGTGTTGTCATTTAGCTACATTTATGTTTTTTTGAAGTTTTGGGAAAAAGCTATACATTTGTAAGCAGTTTTTGGAAAAGTCTACATTCATATAAGTGTTGGCAAAAGTCTACATTTCTAGAAGTTTTGGCAAAATTATACATTCCTATAAGTTTTGGCAAAAATTATACATTTCTAGACGTTTTGGCAAAATTATACATTTCTAGAAGTTTTGGCAAAATTGTAGATTCGTAAGAGCTTTCGGAAAAGTCCACATTCTCTGAATTTTCGAGCCGAGTAGGCTATACGTTCCCAACATTTCCTTCGTTTGTAAATAGAATGTTTGTGAAATTGTTCGTTTTAACTGGTTTTAGTGAGAATGCTGTTGCCCGTTGTTTTGTAAAATGATTAACCTTTGTCAACTTGCTTGTGTGGCATGCTATTCTTTCAAACATCGAAGAAAGTATACACCATGAAAAAATAATTTATTGTTTAGGATAGAAAAAGCATTGTAAATTCAGGTTTAATTTTATGTGAAATCTCTCATCTTTTGGTACCATTTTACTTCCGTCGAAGACCTTCACTGGAAATATTAGTTCTTTAGTTCGGTTGTTGATGAGTAAAGTATCTGTATTAATACCGGACAAGCATAGACACTTATTATTGCTTAAAGGGAATCATCATTCCTAAACAGACACAGACACTCGTTTTTGCTTAAAAGGAATCATCAATTCTAAAGAGGCAGAGACGCTTGCTTTCGCTGAAAGGGAATCAGTGAAATATTCGGCAGTTATTCCCTCCAGGATTTATTCTAATGATTATACCTTAACATTCGGCTTAATGAACCACACACCTTGGGAGAACCTGAAACAATGTAGAAGGTCTTTGACTGCTGGATTACTGAAACACAAGAAACCGGCCAGGCGTGGGGCTGGCCAGGTGTGAGAGATGAACGTTGAGCAAACCAACAGTCTCCTACATCAGGTCTACTCGCTCTTGTGGTTTATGGGACCTGGGTTCACGGTGAGTTGACCTCTTTTCTTCTAGACGTGACCTTGACCTACATTACACGCAATGCGGCCTTGACCTACTTTACACTCGATGTGACCTTGGTCTATATTAGTTGTGAAATTGGTCAGCGTTTGCTCACTAACCTGTTGTCTAATTAAATTAATCTGCAGCAGGTGAAAGTTTTGTATAACTAGATTTTCAATACTCAATTCGTTATCAAATGTTTCATCAGCTTCACTTATTACCAACCATATTTTCCTCTCATATAAAAAATGTAACTAAGTGTATGTGCCACTATTCATTAAGAAAAAAATTAATAGGTTATTTTAAACTACTATGGCTACTTAATATAGGTATATATTAAGTTAGTTTAAATATAGTATGCTAATATAATTTTGAATATTCAAATAAGGTTTTTTTATCAATTGTGCTTACATATTTTCCTGTTGTGTAGTTTATTTTCTATGTGCATGAATTATTGTAAAAACTAACAGCTTACGATTTCCATTCAGACAAGACTCTAACGGTACCTCAAATGATTCGTCTTGTTTAGCTCATGTAGACTGTCGATGTATAACTATCTGTTCAACGACACGACATAAGCTATCTGTAAAACGACACGACTTAAAATTATCTGTATAACGGTACGACATACAAGTGTCTGTACACCATATAACCATCTGTACAATGACACGACCCTGGCCATGCCACTAATACACGAGAACGCTGATGCATGATTGTCGACTCTACGAGTGTCACACACACATCAACTTCTGGCACCGTTTTACCTCGTTTCGTTCTCGCGCATGATTCATGTGTGTATGGAGGTGGAGGGGGCGGGTGGTTTTCTTCATACTTTTCGTTTATGTGATTTTGTTCTACTTTTTTTTTACGAATATCATTTTTATAACAGTAATAGTATGTATCAGCATTGTTACTGATAGTTTTACTGATGTCAAAACTTTGTGAAATTTGAATTGAAGACCTAATTCCAACTTCTCTACGTCAGAGGCGTAGCGGGGGAAGGGGTACATATGTCCCCGGGCGCCGACCCCAGGGCGCCAAAATAAGCTAATTTTGGCTGATATTTTGAATTATAAATATAACAAAATATAGGGGGGCGCCAAATTGAAAGTTTGTCCCCGGGCGCCGGTAGGGGTCGCAACGCCTCTGCTCTACGTGATTATCTCAAAACGTAAGATGCTTATTTAACCTGTTGTTTTGTCTACATTAAAAAATAAAAAACAAAAAAAAAACTAATTTGTTATTAGAGTGCAACAAGTGAATACAGACAGTACGTTTCTATTGGATGTTTAGCGTCACGTGACCGCACGCCACGTCACTGAGTCGACACGACTTTCCACTTCTGGTTATTGCTGTACAGAAAGTTACCAGATCCACAGACCTTACTTAAATGATCCCTGGTTTAAATGTTGTGTTCTTTCTTTCACCGCTTGATTGTTTGTAGAAGTCAAAGGCCACCTTGCTTTTTTTTCTTTATCTTCTTCACTACAAAAAAATACGCATTTCTTGAAAACCGTGTATGGAATAATTTTCCAGAGTCGTACAAAGATATGGTTTGTTTCTGTAGTTGAAGAGTTGGTTTTTTTTTATTATTCCCTGGTGATTATTGTTTAATCAGCTCATTAAGCTACTTCTACATATTTTTTTCTTTAATTTCACCCTGTAGTATTTTCATGCTGGGGTTCCTTACAAAGTGAACAAGTAAGAAGTATGTTTTAAATTTAAATGCAAGTTTTAATTTACTTTACTGACAAGGCCATTCTTTATCAGAATGTTATTTTTTATTTGGCTAAGTTGTACACGTTCATAAATAATAGTTTACGATGTAATTATTTTGTTTTAATAAATAAGTTTGGTTTGACATCAAACAGGCTAAAGTTATTTTAATTAATTTATTTTTTTATATTAAAAAAAGCAAATAATAACAATATGCAAGTTGGGGTTTATTTTGCCCGTTTAACTGTCCATTGTCTAGTAATGTGACCGATCCTTAATGAGTCACGTGACCGAGTGCCCGAAAAACTTTAATTAGTAACCTAAATTCTAGACGTCCACGCCAAAACATGCAACTAACGTCCCCTATATCCCATCCGCCATTACCCATACACCCTTAAAGAACTGACGAACCAAGGGAAATAACCCACTAAGTCAAGTCTTCTTTGATAACTGTGCGAGTTACGTGAGAGAAACCATATGACCAGTAGCACCATTAACCAAATGGCTTTGTACACAAACGTGTTCCTGTTATATAAAAGTCGATAGTGTTGATACGTCTAAAACAAATATTTGCATTAGGAATGAATATTTCAATACGTAAGGTTCACACAAGTTTCTACCAGGACTTATATATAAGCTGACATAGTATGGGTGGCGTGGTCGAATGGCAGAGCTTATGATATCTTACCCGAAGGTTCCTTTGGCTCAAGTCGGTCAGACATTCTTTAGTCTAATTAGCTGATAGGTACCCGACTAAAGTTAAGGAAACAAAGGCGGCTGTTCATAATGTTGACCACACTGTCCCTCTGTATGCCTACGTCATTTAAACAGATAAACGCTACTTCATCTGCCTGCTGCCTTATGTGTCTTGGGCACGAACGGGAAAAAATGTGATATCGGCTAATAAATATTTTTTTTTAATTGTAATAGTTGACTTTTAATAAAAAATTGAATACACAAGTGTGCGAGTGTGTGTGTGTGCATGCATGTGTATGTGCTTGTGTGTAACAAATTATTCTGTATGGGCGTACCCATAAAAAGTAAAAGCTCTATATAAATTCTATTTCATTCAAAGAGAGGCCTGGTAGAAACAGTGACCTTTACCGTAACACAACACAATGAAGTAATCAAGAAGTTTTTTTTTAACGATATAATCATTGCTGTTGCTTGGTATCAATTTCCCCTGCACCATCCATCACCCCTGTCTCATTAATTAATCCAGCCCATTACCCCACGAGGCATCCACTTCCGATTTGTAATTTTCGTTTCGCTTCATTTCGCCTGGGACTTTTTTTTAATGCAGCACCAAAAGCGCTTCTGCAGTGCTTTTTATTTTGTATCCATCCAACGCCTACACGTAAAGGATATAGATTGGTGCACACATTTGACAAAATATTGTATAAAAAAAATATATTACTTCAATAAACGAAACTTTTAGATAAATTAATAAATAGATAGATAGATAGATAGATAGATAGATAGATAGATAGATAGATAGATAGATAGATAGATAGATAGATAGATAGATAGATAGATAGATAGATAGATAGATAGATAGATAGATAGATAGATAGATAGATAGATAGATAGATAGATAGATAGATAGATAGATAGATAGATAGGTAGGTAGGTAGGTAGGTAGGTAGGTAGGTAGGTAGGTAGGTAGGTAGGTAGGTAGGTAGGTAGGTAGGTAGGTAGGTAGGTAGGTAGATAGATAGATAGATAGATACATAGATACATAGATACATAGATAGATACATAGATAGATAGGTAGGTAGGTAGGTAGGTAGGTAGGTAGGTAGGTAGGTAGGTAGGTAGGTAGGTAGATAGATAGATAGATAGATAGATAGGTAGGTAGGTAGGTAGGTAGGTAGGTAGGTAGGTAGATATATTTATGACCAATGGATGGATGGACAGATTCACACTGTATATATATATATATATATATATATATATATATATATATATATATATATATATATATATATATATATATTAGTGTAAAGTTGAGGTGCTCTTATAACCTGTAATGTAATTTTGCTTGATTTATTTGCTGTTCACCCCCCTTCCCCCTAAATCAAACGTGATGTTTTTTTAAAGATAGCCTCCAATTATCCTCCACTCCCAAACGTTTCTCGAGTACCCCGACAAGACAGAGAACTCTAGAGCCAGCACCGATGTTCGGTAATCTCTAACCGAATGACCAACGCCTCCTACCCGCCGACCCTCCATTACGGCGGTATAATTTATTGTGGTCGGTCTGGGCCACAAGACGATGCGCGGACCTCCGAGTAGAAATGGGATGTTTAATCAATGCAGGAATCATTTACAACTGCAAGGGGACAGCACTGCGAATTAAAGGGCGATGATTCTCTGGGATAGGTTGTATATGTTAACACGAGTGGTGGGGTAGGTAACGAGGGGTGGGATACTGAGCTTTAGTTGTTGATTTTTCATAAAGTTATTTATGAAACATGTTTATTTTATTTCAATGATAAATGATTTAAAGGTGACATAATATAAGCACCTATTATCTCCTAGTAAAAATAAAGCTATAAGATAATCTCTGATTAGATTATTTAAATGGTTTTTTTTATATATATTTTTAAGAAAAAAATAAATACATATGTAATTTTTATTGTCAATTGTTACTGTATTTTAATTTATAATCAATATTTTACTTCGATTTTTTAAAAAATGTCAATTCCTTACTATTTTACTAGATCTATATTATTTTTTTTAAAAACATAACTTCGTATTCTTCCCCCCATCCCCTAACTCCTCCTACCCCCGCTACCACCCCTCCCACTGTGAGCAGTTGTAGTTTGACCTCTCACGTGATACTAGTTTAACTTCAGCTTCTAATTATAGTGCATCTCATTAAAGTTATTAGTGTATATTTTAATTTTCTGCCATTTTTAATTGGGATTTTAACTTAAATCGCGTTTCCTAATGAAGAGTTCATTTCCGGGTTATTTAGTGCACTCCCCCCCCCCCCCCCCCACACACACACGTCTAGTTCTCTTTTTTGAAGTATTTTACAAACATTAACATATGGATCCTGCTGTTTAAATTTTAAATTTTCTAAAAAGTGAAGAGTTGTTTTTTTTTAAAGCCATATGCAAAATCAAAAAGCATCAAGAAAAAGTTTTTAAAAAAAACCTTAATTTTTTTTTTAAAACTCAAAAGTACTGAATAAACTGAATCATATAATGAATTTATTTTTATATTCTAATGTTTTTTTCATGCATTCCACAAACACACACACACGAATCATCTAAACGTTTAGAATAATCCTCCCAAAACATCACAGACTTATTCTTTAGTTCCTCCAGCGCCGCAGACGATACCCAGGGTCCATCAGAAACACCCCAGCTGTCAACACTGACCTCTTTATTGTGCAGGTCACGTACGCCCTAGCCTGCACCGGTATTTGGCAGTGTTAGCCTGGTTAAGAAAAACACTTGAAGTTGAGAAAAAAAGCTCCCGCCTTTGTCTCGGTATAAAAGTCTAAGAACTTGAAGTCATTCACCTGAGGTTAGGTTAACCCCAACTTGTGTTCAGGGCTGCTGGAAGGACAGTACACACACACACACACACACACACATATATATATATATATATATATATATATATATATATATATATATATATATATATATATATATATATATATATATATATATATATGTAAGGCTAAATAAGCTTTATGTTTGTGTTCCGCTTGGGTTTTCTTTTTTTTTTCTGTCCCGCTCATTAGAAGGAATTGCATAGCCCACAAAAAATTAAGTGCATATAATTTTAAATCAGTGTTTGGAAGAACTGTATCCTATTCTCTGGTATTGCTCCGTCTCTTAATGTGCAATTCACCTGTTGATGCTTCGCCTTCGAAAACTTTTTTTACACTATGTATTGAGGATTTTTGCATCCTTTTATACCAACCGTTTTTTTTTTATCAATTTCCGCCACCCATTTTTGCATTTTTCCATAACACAAAGCCACCTACATTGAAGTTAATTTTTTATGTTATTCTTATAACTACCAGATCTGTTGAAATATGAAATGATAGAAGTAATCAATATATAACCTACTATTTTTAGGTTTAAGATTTCAATTTTAAAGAAAAACAACTTTACTATTTATAAACTGTTGAAGTGATCTAAAGCTTTCGAAGTATAACGTCGATCCAGTTGAAGAGACGGTGAAAAAATAAAAGCTGACCCTACAAAATCCCGTGGATTTTTATGCCACTCAGGCCAAAAATAGAATCGGAATTTCCAATCTTCTCTTCGCTTCTGAATAGAAACTTGAAGATGATTTTTCTTTTTTGGGCGAATCAAAAGATTTATAATTTATTTTTATTTTATTGTAGAATTTGTATATGTATATTTTAGTTTTTTGTTGTTTATTTGTTGGTTTATTTTTTAAAACAAGTTTTTGAGCACAAATGAAAACAAAAATCTTGTATGCGGGGTCTGAATATGTGTCTAAAGTTAGTTCATCAGATTGATACAAGTCCATTTGCTGATTTACTTTTAAATCTTTTGACATGATAAAAGAGTCAGGTTTATATGATATGTAAGAAATCGTATTGTATGTAAACAGCCCACAAATGTTAACTTCGGCAGGTAGCAACTGATTCCAATCAGTATTGTTTGGACATAAAGTGTGACATCAACGCCAAAGGTAAACACAGGTAAAGAGTATTGTCTTGATGGAGACAACAGTTTAGCCAGACGGGATCCGAACCCACGACCACACAATGCACCAATCCGACTCATGTACCGTGCATCAGGTTAGAAGTGTTAACACTGCTACCATGTACTTCTCTAATTACATTCAAATGTGTTCAAAGCGAGCGGTTCATTACCTGACATGGCTAAGATTCAAACTTAAACCTCTTAGTTTAACAAACAAACGCTGTACCTCACTATCGTTGCATTACCACCTTACCGTAGCTTGCAGTAACAGTAATCTAATATCTTACTTGGAATCTACAAATACAATTTTGTCATCGATCTTCCTGTCTGGCTTGTACATTTAGAAAAAAATTGATGTCTTCCTTTAAAACTAACGAGTGCTGTGTGTTGGTGTGTGATGATTGGCCTTGACCCTGATGTGATCGATCCAGCACCACCGTAGGTCAGGCTCTCATAAGACGCAGCACGCATGGGCAGGATGAGTAGTGCAGGCGTACGTAAGGCAGGCGTGTGTGAGTGAGAGAACGAGTTCAGTTGGTGGTGCTGATGCACGTGCGTCTATACGGCCTTGACTCACCTGGTGAGTGAGAGAACGAGTTCAGTTGGTGGTGCTGATGCACGTGCGTCTATACACCCGGGACTCACCTGGTGAGTGAGAGATCGAGTTCAGTTGGTGGTGCTGATGCACGTGCGTCTATACGGCCTTGACTCACCTGGTGAGTGAGAGATCGAGTTCAGTTGGTGGTGCTGATGCACGTGCGTCTATACGGCCTTGACTTACCTGGTGAGTGAGAGATCGAGTTCAGTTGGTGGTGCTGATGCACGTGCGTCTATACACCCGGGACTCACCTGGTGAGTGAGAGCGAGGGAGTTGTGCTCACGCACACGTGTGATAGACTTGGGATAATCCCCCAACTTGAATCGTTGAGGGAGAATTATTTCCACATTCTTCTTCGTCGTTCTTAATTGAAACATTGAAGGAGATTCCCTCCAACACAGTTATGTGACTTGACTTAATCATCTTTGCTCCTTATGGAACATAGGGCCTCCACAATTTCCTTCCACAATTATGTATCACTTGTCAAAATGATATGCGTCATGTATGCCCTTGACTCCGATTTCAGCCTGCTTTTCTTTCTGGATTAGGTTCTATAACCTCTGTCCAACCAACAACTATCTTCAAGACAGCAGATTTCGGAGTTTTCTCTCCAAGATGGGGTCCTTTCACCAGCCAACTAGCCTTATCTGCCTGAGGGTCGGAACTCTGGACTTCTACAGTTAGCGATCAATGGTTCTTCCGCCCGACCACTCTATTCCTTTAACCCACACAATTTTAGACTTGCTTTTTTTTTTAGCTAGATTTCAAAGAATGAAAAAGAAAACACTTCATGCATCATGGAATATGGGCTTTTAACGCAAACGAGTGTAGGCCTTCAGCTAATACCCCAACATCAGCCTTAATCATGGTTCACCTTAATCCTGTGTCTTAACGCGTCATCAACAACTCGTTAATTAAATTAATTAAACTGCTCATTCAACCTGAAAGAGTCTAATGTCATGGCCAGACAGTAGCCATTGTTTTTCATTGTCATAAACATAACGATACACCACCAAATTACAGTCCTACACAACACGAATTCATTCAGGTGATATATTCTTAAAACGGTATATTTTTTTCCTCTGAATTTGTATGATTTATTGACTCCGGGGATCATTCTTTTGTATTGTAAAAAAAAAAAAAAAAAAAAAAAAAAAAAATAATAATCATTAAAAAAGTTTTAAAAAACCCACGTTTTCTGATTGAACTAAAAAGTAGAAAATAAATACTATACATCACAATAATGCAAGCGATCACTCTACTATAAGCGATCAAAAACGTGGGGCGGCGAAGTAAAAGTTATATTACTATTGATTAGATAATACTATTGACTTTTATTAGGGAGCTTGTAGAGAGTCAACAGTATTAGAAACTGTAAGAAAATCACGGCGCCCCACGTTTTTCATCGCTTATAGTAGAGTGATCGCTTGCATTATTGTGATGTATAGTATTTATTTTCTACTTTTTAGTTCAATCAGAAAACGTGGGTTTTTTAAAACTTTTTTAATGATTATTATTTTCTACTTTTTAGTGTTTGTCTGTTTGTTTGCATGTAAATCTTGCTATCGATTTTATCTTTTCGATTTTTTTTTTGGGTAAACGAAGACAACTCGTAAAAAGACAACTCGTAAAAAGACAACTCGTAAAAAGACAACTCGTAAAAAGACAACTCGTAAAAAGACAACTCGTAAAAAACACGTTGTTTGAATACGTTACTGACTAGAACACATAGATTTGAACCCGTGTCGAGTGGGATAGCAATCGTGTGCCCAACCACTCGACCATATCGTCTCCCCCAAACTGGCCTACCTCCTGTAAGTTTAAACTCGGTTCAAGCTAAATTCTCTGCCCCTAAGCCTGTGGCGACATGTGATCGTTCGCTTCACTGCGCGCGAGGTACGCGTCGCTGGTTTTTTTTCTAATGGCTAGCAGAGGAGAATTATATATATAGATTATATAGCGGTCTAAAATGCTCAATAAAATGTTTCCATTGATCAATTTAGTAATAATAACAATTGAATATTCAATGGTCATCCAAAAGAAAGCTTCCCTGAAAATTTCAGCGCGCTAGCTAACTGGGAAGTGCCAGAAATTTCGATCGCAAGATTTGATTGGAAAGACAAACAAACACACAAACAGAGAAAGCAAGTTAAAGAAAACGTGGGAAAAAAAAAATATCGTGACAACATTTTTAAAAAAATCCTGGCCACTGGATCCCATTGAATCCTACAAGTGGTTTGTCTACAGACGGGGGCCAGATTGGCTGCACAATGTCAGGACGAGAGCTATAGCTGGGCAACGCCGGTGATTAAAAAAAAGAAGAGGTAAAAATAACACGATTGGCAGACGAGACCTAACGGATCGAAGCCAGATCGATTTTTTTTTATCAGAGCATAGGTCATGCGTTGGAAACCTTAGAACCGAAATGTATGAGCGAAGTTAGTATTTTAGTAGTATCTACCTACATAATTTTATACCTCTGGAAAGTCATAGAGTCATGGCTTGTATATCTAATCAGCAATATATGAACAGACAACCCGAACAAAACACCGAATTCCTCTTAGTGTTCCAAACCAGTTGGAAATAACTTTGTTTTTACAGCAAAATTACGCATACGTTGAGAATTATTTGTCGGTTTAAAACAATATTAGTCTAGGCTATATCTGTATTTAATTAGATGGGTTGAAGATTATTCAAATAGTAATTAAAACTGACACGTGCGGCTGTCTTTAAAAACATTTAATTAAAAACCACCTTCAGATCGAATGGTTAAACACATTCTGTTTCTATCATGGTTTTAAAGTAATTGTGTTCGAACCTAAATAGGGCTGGTAAGTAGATCACCAACCAGTTCTACGTCTCAATAAAACCTGCATGAGCCATATAACTGGTTGGTGACCTACTTACCAGCCCTATTGCAAGCCATATTTTGCACATAAGGTTAAAGTTGACCTCAAATTGTTGGCGTAAAGGGCAGTAACACGAGCATGTTCTGTCCATTACAGACAACTCCAAGCACCGTCCACCGACGGCTTACCGGCCTTGTCTAGACTTGGACTTGAGTTGTCTGCCGTTGACTTTCATTTTACACCTGACTGGAGCGGCTAGTTAGTCTTTGATGTTTTGAATAATTGCATCTTGTTTTTGTTGTGTGTGTTTTTTTTAATGGATGTTTCTTTTGTATGGAAAATGTAACGATTGTATTGTTATGTTGTAAAACATATTTTATCCATGTGTTATGCATTAAGAATTCCCTATACCTTGCGGGTTTTTTTTTAATGAGTTGTTTGTTGTTGATGTTTGTTTTTTTTTAATTTGCATCTAATCACGTGAGCACAACAACGTTTTTTAAGTGCTGTACTAGACAATCTGATGTCACTATAGTCCTAAACCAACAGGACTGATAGCTGGCAATTAGTGCTGTGTGTGGGGGAATAGATATCACCATGGTAACTTTATCGTTTCGGCTAAAACGCTGACGTTTCAACTGCTGATGTTTCCTACACTGTTGTACTATATTCGCGAAATGTGTACCAATTTAACACAGTTCGTGGTGTTATCTTATTTTTTTTTACCATATATTTTGAAACCACGACTTTGAGACATTTTTTTAACTAGACATGTCAATGTGAACAAGAGCGATCACTCCAGCATACAAATGACCCCCCACCCTCACCCCCCCCCCCCCCCCGGTAACCAATGACTCCCCCACCCCCCGGTAACCAATGACCCGTGCAGACTCCATTAGACGCGGCAAGAGCCCCTGGGTGTGCCGGGGAATATTGTATTCAATTTACCCCGTGCACGGGCGGGTTCCTCGACACTCACCCACGTGACCTAGGACCTAACGACGTTTGTACACATCCTCAAACCTCAATTGGTGTTTGTTTTGGTTGGGGGGGGGGGGGGTTGAGTTGGATTGAGGGTGTGAGATACGTTTAAAGATTTAAGAGGAAACAAACTTAAGCTCATTGATGGGAGGGAATTTGGAATGAAAGTCTACAACACTTGCATACATTTGTTTTAAAGTGATGCATTTTTATGTTTTAAAGAGTCCCTATATGTAGCAAGATTACATCGATATACCTCAGCAAGATCATATCGATATACCCCAGCAATATCACATCAATATACCCCAGCAAGATCATATCGATATACCAAAGCATATTAATCCAATTGATTTAGCTGTCCTTGAAATTCCCGAAAATATATTCCGGAATGCTGTCGAACGTATGTAGGCTAGCTGCAAATGCTATGTCTCTTAGAGTCTTATGAGTGTTTTTTTTTTTTTTTTTTTTTTTTGCAAATGAAATCGCAAGAAAGTTGTTGACATCACTTGTGATTGTCTTTAAAAAGAAATATTTTTCACGATTTTATGTCAGGTTATATGAATACATTGTGATTGTACAACAGAGATGGGTACTGATGTTTTTTTTGTTATATAAATATATATATATATATATATATATATATATATATATATATATATATATATATCGGTGGATGGGTGTATAGATAGATTTGAAACAGAAGTATTCATAGTATAAACAAAGACAATTCCGGTTTTTATTAAAACATTTTGATTAAACACAAGAAACTGCATTTTAAAAAATCCAATAATGACAAAAACAAAAAATTATTTTCATTGGATAAATTACATTTGGGTACTCTAAGGCATGGGTCTCCAAACTTTTCAGTCCGAGGGCCGCATTAACTATCAAATTTCAGTTCGGGGGCCAGTTTCTTCCAGGCATGTCTTTGATTTTTCTGGGCAAAGTTCCTCAGCCATTACCAACAAACGATTTTTCCTTGGACAAAAAGATCTCAGCGGGCCGGATGAGAGGACTTCACGGGCCGCAACGTTTGGAGACCCCTGGTCTAAGGAAATAGCCTGATGTATCTATTTTACGAGCTAGAGGCTTGTCCACTGTGGTAGAATAAATAGATTTGTTCATGTAGTAATTTATGGAAAAATGTGAGGTCACAGTTTAAGTTCTAGTACATTGGGTGCGGGGTTATGAAGAGCAGTACAATAAATCGTTGGGTTAATTTTGTTTTATTTCGTCTAACAGATCCATGTGTATTACTTACGTATACACATTCTGTATGGGGGCATTGATTTGTTCTTTGTAGCCGTGCGTTTTGCTCTGGAGCTTTGTAAATTGTGTTTCTAGCAATGTTAAATTGTGTTTCTAGCAATGTTAAATTGTATTTCTAGCAATGTTAAATTGTGTTTCTAGCAATGTTAAATTGTGTTTCTAGCAATGTTAAATTGTGTTGTTAGCACAGTTAAATTTTGTTTCTAGCAATGTTAAATCGTGTTTCTATCCATATTAAATTGTGTTTCTAGCAATGTTAAATTGTTTACTAGCAATGTTAAATTGTGTTTCTGACAATGTTAAATTGTGTTTCTAACAATGTTATATTGTGTTGTTTGCAATGTTAAATTGTGTTGTTTGCAATATTGAATAGCTATAAACCTTAACATCACATATTTGTGTGTGTGTGTTGCTAAAGGAAGGAAGCCTAAACTATGTTTAGCTAAAAAAGAAATGTTAAAACATGTTTTGCTAACCAAACGTTAAATTGTGTATTGCTCATGAATGTGAACATGTTCCCTTCCCCCCACCCCCCACCCCCACCCCATGTTAAGCAGATCCTCCAACATTGTTCCCCCCCCCCCCCCCCTCCAGCTCTCAAGGCTGACAAATTCAAAAAACTACCCCATCTCGCGTTATCCTCTCCCCCTCGGGACCGTTGCCCTCAGAAATAGATCCATTTATCCCATGGTCATTCGGCTCTGGCGTCTCCGTCTTTGAGGGGGGATCACACCTATTGTGTCAGCGATATCAATCATGTTATTTCAACTTTTTTTTTCTCTTTCCTTTTATGTTTTACAGAAAAATAAAAATGAAAGAAAGAATTTATGTGTGAAGTGCATTGGGATAGATAAAGTGGGTGTTTTCTTTAAACAGATGTCGAATGGATCTAGCAGTGTGTATGTCGTAAATAAAACGGTATTGACCGGGGGGTGGCTGCTGGGATAAGTGGGTTTATGGTTGATGTTGTTGTGGGGGACGGTAAGACGGAGTGGTTAATTGTAGACTTGTGGGGTGGGGTGTTGTATCACATACAGCAAGCTTGAGATAGTCTGGTTTGTAAATATGTCGAGTTGTCGGCGTGGTCGAGTCGGTTAAAGCTCATGGTTGCTAAACCGAAAAGACTCGATTTCAAACCCTCGGGCAGATGAGGTTCGTTAAATGGGGAAAACCACTCTTCTAGGAGAGACAGCTCCAAAATCAAGCAACTGCTGCCTTGTAGTTTGTTCTTGGTTGGATAAAGGCTATGGAAGCAAAAAGAAAAGCAGGCTTCAATGGCGCATAACCAGTTGACACGTATACTTAATTGTGTTAGAAGGGTCTCTTCCAACACTAAAAATTATGAACGAAGAAGAAGAAATATGTCGGTGGTATAATAAGTTATAAGATGGGTCTCATGGATCGTTAAACAGATGTCGAATGTATCAAGCAGATTGTGTAAACAAAATGGTATTGACCGCAGATAGCTGCTCAGATAAGTGGGTTGATGTTGTACATAGGCTGGTTATAGATATGTCCGTTTTCTATCAAGTTAACTGGCCGTTATAAAGGAATGGTCATAGGGATAGTTCCTGGAGAGCACGAGGGTTTTAATAAGAGTTTGGTTTCAGTGAGTTCACTCAGCTATTAAGCGTACCTGTCCTATGTTGGGATCAATCATGGCGTGCAGTAATAGTGTAAACTACACATTCAATTCAACACGTGTGTTGTTACTCTACTTAATACGCCGTACGGGCCTACAGTTGCCGTCCTCTGTTTTCCCCACCTCCATTATTCCCCTTCTCCCCCCCAACCCCCAAAGTCACGAAACTCTGCTTCAATAGGACAGCTACAAATGACGTGTTACATAATGTCTTTACTGTTGCAACCATATCCCCCCTCACACACACACACACCCACACAGGACACTCACGTGGATATCACGTGATAGCCGTATTTTGATTAAACGGTCGTGCAGCAAGGGAGATGGATTGGGGGGGGGGAGGTCAGGTTGGTGAGATTAATACATGTTATATGTGTAGGTTGGGGGGGGTGGTCAGGTTGGTGAGATTAATACATGTTATATGTGTAGCTTGGGGGGGGGTGGTCAGGTTGGCGAGATTAATACATGTTATATGTGTAGGTTGGGGGGTAGGGGGGTCGGGTGGAGGGAAGGGGGTCTAGATAAAAACACGTTATATTTTTAGGTTGTGGTTGGATCAACCTCAACTGTTTCAAGGAGCGATAAAAATCGAACACAAACTTTAACAATTTTTTTTTTAAATTGTATAGTTTTGTTCTAACCTTTTTCTGCAGCATGTAAATACCATGACAAAATAAAAATTACTGCTTATTTTTTTTTCTTACATAACTACAACTTTTTTTTTTCAATAAAAATTTGAGCGATGCAGAATATGCTGCTATGTAACTTATCGTACATTTTACTATCGATTAGCCTCACCCACGTATTCGAATATCTAGTATCGATAATAGTCTGTATTGCGATACTTAGGATTGGAATTCAAGCTGGCGTTACAGTTATAGTTAGTTTTAAAGTTTGAATGTGGGTAAGGGTTAGATTTACCGCAGGGGTGTCTTTGAAGACTGAAAAATAGATAGTCGGGTCCGGAAAAAGTGAAGATTGTGGTTAGGGCCCTATTCTCATTACAGAGAGTTAACAGAACTAAATCAAGTCAAGTAAGATGGTTGGTTTTGAAAAATCGTAATCATCGATATTTAATGTACTCATAGTTGGGCATTTTTTATTGTCGTATTGTCATGTTTTATTGTCGTATTGTCATGTTTTATTGTCTTATTGTCTTGTTTTATTGTCGTATTGTCGTTTTATTGTCGTATTGTCATGTATTATTGTCGTAATGTCATGTTTTATTGTCGTATTGTCATGTTTTATTGTCGTATTGTCATGTTTTATTGTCGTATTCTCATGTTTTATAGTCGTATTGTCATGTTTTATTGTCGTATTGTCATGTTTTATTGTCGTATTGTCGTGTTTTATTGTCGTATTGTCATGTTTTATTGTCGTATTGTCATGTTTTATTCTACAATTGTACTCAGATATCCGGTTCCGCTCCACTGCCCTTCACGAGACCAGTAACCAATGTTGTCAATCTGTCACAGCGCACCGCTACTGATGTCATAACTGTCACTCTAAATACCCTCACCCTGGGGCACACACTGACAGCCTAACCCGGATGATGAGATTTAATGCCACCCCTATCTCTATCCACCCCCCCCCCTTCTTCCACATGCAACTACGCCTAAGTATCCCGCCCTTGTATTGAAAGATTTTGTTTCCGCCTGATATATTATTGACAGGTTATGCAATATCTATGTACGTGTCACGCTAACCCATTGTTCCTGCGCATACAACGATCTTACGTCATTTTTTTTTTTTAGCTTTTGTTTTTTTTTTTTAATGCACGTGAAAAGATTAATTCTCGTATCGTGAGCATCGTCGTACGATAATGTGTAATATCGCTTCCATTTTTTTTTTCCGTGTCTGTTCACTTTTTGAAAAGATTTTTTTGTTCAGTTTGGGATAGATGGAAGAAGAATGACGCTTGGCTTGTGTAGGAGGTATAACCCCGCCGTTATTCGATTACTTAACCGCAGTTTACGCGGGCGTTCCGCTTGAGTGCGCTGCCTTTGATCTCGTCGCCGCGTGATTTGTTTATTTCTCTGATATCTTGGATAGATCTTAGTGCAGTGGTTGTCTTAAAAGATGGATGTGTTTTTTTCTTAGAATAAGAGATATACGTCTGGAGTATTAAAAACGATGTCTATATCTCTGGTCGTTAAGACAATGTCTATATGTTTTGTTCTGAGACTCTGACTACACAATTACTGTTAAGAGCGAAGGCGACATTCTGGCTTTTAAAAAAATTATATGGCACGCAAACTAGTCAAATCCATCAGAAAATTGATAGTTAGAGCTGCCTAATAAATCAAATGATAAGAGAATTAAATGTTTGAGTTCTGTGACAGGTTTGATAAAATGCAATGTTATACTACATCATTTTGTGATTACACTTTGTACTGATTAAAGTCTATTTTTTTTTAAATAAAGAATAAAAAGTATAAAAAAAATTATGGAAGACTAAGCATTATTCATTTTTTGAAACATTTCTCATTCGAAACATTAAACTGACTAAATCTTCTCCAAATGATTAAATATTTTAACAACCTCAGTCAACCTGGGACCGTACAACATTTTTACATCACAACACACCCCGCATCAGACTGGAGCTAATTTTTTTTAAAGACAAAATATCGATCGTAGCATTTTTTTAATGGAAGCGTTGTCCATACTGACCTATAATTCTCCTCTCTTCTGTGTTTTTTTTCCTAGGCCTGCTGATGGCATTAGCGGACTGGTCTTTAATCGTCCTCTAGACACATGCACATCGCAAACGACGGTTTGACGCGAATGGGAGTAGTGGGAGTAGTAGGGTTAGATACGACTGTATTGTGTGATTTTGTAGAAGTTTATGTCTTGTGTGTATGGATTGTGTACTTACATGTTTATGTATGTATGGATGGATGTATGTATGGATGGATGGATGGATGGATGGATGGATGGATGGATGGATGGATGGATGGATGGATGGATGGATGGATTTATTTATTTATGTATGAATGTATGTAATATATATGTATGTATGTGTGTATGTATGTATGTGTGTGTATGTTTGTGTATGGGTGGATGGATGTATTTATGTATGGATGTATTTATGCGTGTACGTACGTAGGTGTGTATGCATTTCTATATATATATATATATATATATATATATATATATATATATATATATATATATATATATATATATATATATGTATATATATGTACATAATCTGCTGTCGCAGTATACAATAGAATATCTTGTCCATCAGCGCCCCACCCCCGTGTTTAGCCTCCCCCACCCATCCACAGTCGGCTGTTATTGACCGGATCCTACTTAATTCCTTGCATGGGCGGGCTCGCGCTAGTTAGACGAGAGCTGCCAGATTTCTCCACCACGATGTGTTTGTGATCGTTGCCTCGTGGCCCTACGATCTCAAACTTTCCGTAGCAGGGATGTCGGAATCCTCTCTACGACACGACGGTATTCTATTCTCTCGACAAAAAATTTTGTCAGTGGGATAATTGATTCTTGTGTAGTGGTTGTAGGAAAAAATGTTCGCACGATACCGGTTGTGTTCAAGCAAGGTTTGATTCGATACACGGATAGTCGGAGTGTTCGATACTGTAGTCGGATTATCTGGATACTCGAGTTTTCGAACTGTGTCCTTACACGTGTTTACGTTGAGGTGACATTTACGTGATGTGGTATTTTACTACGCGATATTTTTTTTCTTCATGGGAATACTTCTTTAGGTTCAATGTTTACCTGAAGAAATTGGGAATATCCATAAGCTCAATGTTTACCTGAAGATTTTTTATTTTTATTCTTATGTCGCAATTATGTTTTATAGCTGTATATAGGACTATACATATTTAACACGTAAAAGTTATATATCTATTACGCAGTTTCTTATTGTTTTGTTACTGTTTTGTTATTGTTATTGTTTTGTTAATGTTATCAGAGAAATATTACCTGTGACATTCCGCCATCTTTCAGCTCTATCGTATAGACCACGTGACCCAGGTCTGTTTTCTAACTTTGATTTGCCCTTAAGACCATTTGTTAACGACCTGGAGACAACAGGCTAATGACATAATTAACTCATCAAATATTTTTCTATTCCTTTGATGAACTTGAAAAGAGAAAAGATTTTTTTTTCTGTTTTCATTTCTCTTCTTGTCAAATTTTTTGTTTGCCAAATATTTTTTTTTTGTATTGATCAATAGCTGAATCAAAGTCTGAAATGCTTGTGTGAGAATTTTTCCACGATTTCAAACTGGAAATTTCCGAAGCTAGACGTTATAAAAATTAAACCGCGATGACGTCAGTTTTCTACCTGTGCCGGACAGGTAAATGACGTCGCTAATCAGCTAATATATTAGAAATTTGGAAATTACGGAAAAGAGATGGGGGTAGGGGGGGGGGGTCTAATGAATACTGAAAGATGTAAACAAAATGAATTTCTTCAAATATTCACTTTCCCGATCCGGTAGTCTTGTTTAAATTATTGGCAATTTGAAGGCATTAGTCTTTAATACTAAACACAAATATTAATTAGCTCTATTCATTCCTTGGACAGACGACGCAATGGTCTAGTAGAGAAAAGCTGAGAATACCGGGTAGGGTGAGGGGGAGGAGGGAGTGGTAATTATTAGAGAGTCCTGGGTTCAAATCTCTTTCAAAGAGCAGCGTCTACAACAGAATAATCTACATGGAGTCGGCGTGGTCGAGTCGGTAAAGCTCTTGTTGTTAAACCAAAAAATCTCGAGTTAGAACCCCCGGGGCAGATGAGGTTCGAACTCTTCTAGGAAAGACAACTCCAAAATCATGTAACAGGGGAATCCTTTCCAGTATTACAATTAAGAACTAAGGAAGAATAAGAATATACATAAAACTCCGGTTCGAATCTAGATCCGAAATCAGGGTGTAGGTCACTAAAACTTGAATCGATCTACTTAGCTATTTGGCATATTTTATGAAGGGTAAGCGGGGGGGGCGCTAGTGGTCATTCAGTCATGTGGCCACTCTGATGAGACTTGTGGCCAAGATCTAATAATACTTGTATGTAACCATCTCTCGCGGCCACATACTATTTGTATCTGCTTGCTTAGATACCACACTATCACTGTATATGCCAACGGCACATAAACATGTGAACTCTACTTCACCTAGACCGCCAGGTTTCGAAAAAGTATTATTTTACTTGAACACGAGTCTAATATTTTGTAAGTAACACTTTCCCTCTGTCAATGTGTGTACCTACTTAACATGTGGACGTAGTGCTGACCACACTATCCCTTATATATCGAGGTCACAGAAACAGGTTAACACTACTTTACTTGCCCCATGGACTATCAAGTTCGAAAAGTGAACTCCACTTTCACTTAACATGCATCATGTCATTGATCCCAAACACACGTCTCCTTAAGTGCAATTGACTTTGTTGGCTTAAAAGACGAGACCGATCTCTGTTCATCGTCACAACGATCTATCTTGTGTAGCTTGTATTTTACTTGACACGGGGCGTTAGATTTGTTAAAGCCAGCCATTGGTCGGCCCTGCATTCCGTAGCGTGAGGCGAAACACAACTATCTAATAATCCCGAGCGTGGCGCGTGCCATCACGTGGTACAATTAGAAGGGGGGAGGGGGGTACTGGGGGAGGGGGATGTTAAGTTAAACTACGTAAGGATACACGAGTGCTAAATGGTATCATGATACACGAGGGATAGCTGGTAATATGATATACGAGGGATAGATGGTATTAAGATACACGGGAGAAAGATGGTATTATGATAGATGAGGGATATGTTGTATTATAATACACGAGGGATAGATTGTGTTATAATACGCAGATATGTTGTATCGTAATACACGAGGTGTAGATTATATCACGGGGCGGGCATTCCTTAAGTGTCTTTAAGACGGTCAGAAACTTGGGTCTTGAATTTCTTTAAGACAATTAGAAACTTAGCTCTTTTCATTCTTAAAATGACCAGACGGTTGGACCTGGTATAGGTAGATAATGAGACGCCAGGGAAATAAGTTGTTTTATTCCTGTAAGTAGTGATAGACGCATAGAAAAAGTTGATCTTTGGCATGTTGGGTCTCTGTTTTCTGCTAGAACAGATACATCCCCTTCACTATTTTTATTAACCAATTTTTACAAAGTGCCTTTGAATTGCTAACTCGACCGTGTCAACTTCTTACAACATACATCATGCATCTTTGGTAGGAGGGTGGACTCAGTGATGTCCTACAAGCTTAATCCGAAGGCTGTGTTAGACTGTGTTTAGATACATTTTAACGGTGCTTTCTTTATGTTTGTTACTTATTCACCGCATTCTAATCCCTACCTCACTCACACCCCCACACTCATATCTCTCCAGCCACGTTGTTGTTTTTTTTTTCAGCACGCAAAAAGAACTGTACGTCCTTTGTGATAACATTATCAAGAAAATTGATTTTTTGTGTGTGCTTAAAAGTAAGCTGACAGTCGATGGCTCTGTAGACCAGCTGACGACTGATATCAGTTACTGTATCTACACGTACTTGAGATACAGTCAATAACGACCAAGTTTCTTCTCAAAGCTCAATTTATAAAGAAACAGCTAAGTTGACGGTTGATGTAAGGTACCCTCTTCTCAAAGCTCAATTTATAATGAAACAGCTAAGTTGACGGTTGGTGTAAGGTACCCTCTTCTCAAAGCTCAATTTATAATGAAACAGCTAAGTTGACGGTTGATGTAAGGTACCCTCTTCTCAAAGCTCAATTTATAATGAAACAGCTAAGTTGACGGTTGATGTAAGGTACCCTCTTCTCAAAGCTCAATTTAAAAAAAAACCGATAAGTTGACGGTTGATGTAAGGTACTCTCTTCTCAAAGCTCAATTTAAAAAGAAACCGATAAGTTGACGGTTGATGTAAGGTACCCTCTTCTCAAAGCTCAATTTATAAAGTAACCGCTAAGTTGACGGTTGATGTAAGGTACCCTTTGTCGGACCTAACAAGCCATAGATCAGATGAAGTAGAGTACACACCTCGGCATGTGAACGGATGGTGGGATCAGCAGTTTTCCCAGCCGTGATTCAGGTACCCATCAGAGCAGGGTGGACTCAAGTCCGGACCGAGATCCGAACAACTTGAGACTTTCAGGTTATCAGTCAAGCGCTCTACCAGCTGTCCACGCCGTCCCAAACGACTGATATCCTTACCCCCACCCCATCCCTATGTTTTAAAACCTCTCATATACGAGTTTACTTCACTTACAGATATCTTATTTTATTTTCTATATCTCTATATCCTGCTCAAATAAAAGTTGGGGACTGATATACTAATACTACAAGTGTTCTGATATACTAATACTATAACTGATCAGATATACTTATACTACAACTGACCTGATATACTAATACTACAACTGATCTGATATACTAATTCTACAACTGATCTTTTACAACTTATATCCTATATACTCTCTACGGCGCTAATCTGTTTAGCTTGTTGTCGCCTGTATAGACCTACCCCACAGAAAACAGAACGGCCGTATTGTACGGACTACAGGCCGGGTGGCCTTGTGTACCAACTATCACAGAACGGCCGGTGAAGAGTCGGATTTGATTACCACTGTTTGTTTCCGTCTCTCGACATTGAGTCGCCGCTTCAGACAGCTGGAGGGGGCTCGGGTTTTTTTTATGTCAGGGCCATATTGTCGCTGGGTTGTTGTTGTTTTTTATGGACTGGGATAAGGTTGTTTTTTGTACTGCTGTAAAGGCTGGCTATTTCGTATTGTGCAGTTTCTATTAATAGCCGTTAGGTATACGGGAATTTATATAATATTAACAAATATCCTACTTAATATGCTATGACTTGTTTTTTATTTTGATATAACGTAATTGTTATATTAATGTCTGTAACGTTATATATATATATATATATATATATATATATATATATATATATATATATATATATATATATATATATATATATATATATATATATACTAAGGCACTATTAAATTTCAGTCACTAGAAGTATATTGATGAAGTATATTGAATTTGGATACAAAAAGTTACTATCTGTTCCAATTTAAGTAAATAACATTCTTATCATTATTGTAGGTATTCGCATATATGTGACATTTCAATATTTTCTTGTTTAAAATTATAAAAATAAAGTATGAAAAATAAAAAGTATAAAAATAATATGTTCGATTAAGTTATTTCAAAGAATTTTATAGTAAGAATCATTCTGATTGTTACTCTGAATGATACAGCAATTTACTTCAAAGTGTATGATTGTTTTGACTTCTATAATACAATGTAACATTGTAAAAAGTGAAATTTTGAAGAACGAAAATATAGTCTAGGGTAATAAGTGATTTGAGAATAGGAGCATTTAAACCCACTTTTTTTTAAAAATGTCTTTGTATTCTTAACTATTGTTTTACGTTCAGCCTCTATACAGCATTGAGCTTTTACACATAGCAAAATTGTAACTTTTACTGGATAATTGCCTTTATGTTGCGAGTCGACTATAATTTTTTTTAATTATCGTGATAAAAATATTGCCGTTTTTTTATTGTTTTTTTTTTACGGTAAATGTTCTTAGCAAAGAAAATTTAGTTAATTTCTCTTTCTCTGCTGCAAGCTTTTCAAGAGCCATCGCAGTTGACCTTTCCTTTGTTTTTGTCGTTTCCCGCGCGTTATTTCTTTTTACAGTCATAATCGTCTGATGTAACGATTTCCCGCGCAATCTCACAACATCGTGATGTTTCATTGTCGTGATGTTCAACAGTAGAAATATCTTTTTTTTTTTTTTTTTTTTTTTTTTTTTTTTTTTTTTTGTAAAGATATTTCCAGCAATAAATGGGGATTTATCGAACAAGATCACTGGAACCGAGCGATTACCGAGTGGGGAATTCTCTACGAGTATGGTTCTGTACAATCTTTTGATAAGCCAGAAATAGTTGAACGGCGGACATCAACCCAATTTGTCCTTATTATCGTTCTCCTCTTCTTTTAAAAACATTTTCAAGTGAACGGATGGAATTATATGTATGGCTTTTAAAGGTCGGTCTTTAAAATATCAAAATATAATAAGCCGTTTTGAAAATAAGTATAAACACACGCACGCACATATATAAATAGATAGATTAGATGGATAGATAGATAGATAGATAGATAGATAGATAGTTGCCATGGCAACCACGCTATGTTACCTGAGACCCCCTTAAGCTTCTCTAAGCCCTTCGATATCAGTCAAAGACATTGTATCCTCTCACTCGCACTCTCTGTATCCCCCACCTCTCTCTCTCTCTTTCATCTCCGTATTTGATTCCCCGTCCTACTCAAGCCCCCCCCCCCCCCCCCCATCCCCTTTCCCATCAACATTGTGCACACAGATTAAAAAAAAAATCAGGATTATAATGTTAAATTATAAATAAGCCCCCACCCCAGCCTATCCCCCCACTCTCCCTTAAGGTTTCTTTACCTTTACTTAAACGTAACGGCTGTTGTCCAAGGCCTGTTTAATGTGTTTTGATTTATTTCTTGACGTTAAAGGGGATGTTTGGCTCGTTGTCATGGTGACGACTTGATTTGATTGTCGTGGAATATTTTTTTTCTATAAGTATTTCAGCCATTAAATTATTTTTAGATGTGCTTCAGTTTTTTTTTTATCTATTGGTTTCACAAGTTAGATATTCTGTGTGCTTGACTTTGTGAGGATTTTTTAAGGGGGGGGGGGGGAGTGTGGATGTAAATTGATTAGCGGTGTCGTTTATCGAAGGGGTGGGGGGGGGTAGGGGTGTTGTGTTTCTCCGCCGTGGCCCGGGGGTATATCTGTCATTAGTGTCACAGTGAACAGTGGGTGGCGTTTGATGTTGGGGATTTGTGAGAGAGAATTATTGGATTCGGGGTAGAATGTCTTTAGGGGGGGGGGGGGTCGGCTAATTAATGGAGTTATTTTACTATTTTACAGTCTTGGGGGGGGGGGCACTAATTATTGGTTATTTTATTGAGTCTTAGGAAGGGGGGGCAGTAATTATTGGTTATTTTAAGTAGTCTCCGTGTGCAATTAATTAGTTGGGGTTATTTTATCGAGACTCGAGGGAAGGAGGGCAGTAATTATTTAAGTTACTCGATAGTCTTAGGGACGGGTTTTTTTTTTTGGGGGGGGGGTGTGGGAGTTAGTGTGTCTAGGGGTGGGGGGGTGTCATCGTTTATTAGGGGGTTTTGAATTATAAGTTACACATTATGTTTGTTTTAAATGAGAGGGGGGGGTGACCAGGTAGTATTAGTCTTTACAAACAAAGAGAGGGGGGGTCATGTATTATCATGTACATGTTTTAGTCAAATGTGTTGGTTAGTCGCGAATTGTTAGAGGGAGTCAATAGAGTTGTGCCGGTCATATGCAGAAACATTTACTCACTTGTTACATCACAAGACACGACATTGCTCAGATGCAAGTGCATACATAAATAGAAACACACTAACGAGATACGCAGATTTTTTTATTAACGCATTTATCTCAGCTAATCTCGATGTCATCGCTTCTTATTTTAGAGAGCGCGGCTTTTTACGTGTGATGTTTTTTTTTTTTTAAAGTCCGGACAATTGAAAGCTTTTTAGGTATGTATGAAACGGTGTTCTCTTCTTAAATGTCGGTAGGATATACAGTATCGTGTGAGTGGTGGTGGTGGATGGCGTGGTTGCATGGTAGAGCATTCGACTGCTTACTTGAATGTCTAGAGTGGTCATGTCGCTTAGTTCATATTGCTCTGATGGGTGCTTGGTTGAGGTTTGGGAAAATAAAAGCGGTTGTGTATAGCGCTGACCATACTATCCTTTTATATGCCGAGGTCATTTAGACATGTGAACTGCTTCATATACCGTGTTAAACATATAAACTACTTCACCTGCCGCCTGGATTTTCATGTTAGAAAGCGTACTATTTTATCAGTGATGTTTTTAATCTCTATAGGGCTAGAGTCAGGATAAGGATTAGCGTCAAGGTTTGTGCTGTGGATTATTGCAGGGTTAGACGTGTTCTGCTCGCATAACATTTTTGGATATGGCTAATTTTTCCAGTGCCGAATATTTGTATGTTACAACATAAAAAAATCAACTTTCAGACGTATGTGTTCAATTGATCGTTTAGATCAGGGGTCTCCAAACTACGGCCCGCGGGCCGGATGCGGCCCGCGATGTCCTCTCATCCGGCCCGCGGAGATCTTTTTGTCCACGGAAAAAATGTTTGTTAGTGGTGGCTGAGGAACTTAGCCCAGACATACCTGGAAGAAACTGGCCCCCGAACTGAAATTTAATAGTGAATGCGGCTCTCGGACTGACAAGTTTGGAGACCCCTGGTTTAGATAGACAGTGATCGAAAGCCGACGCTGAACTCTGTTGGGAAAAAAAATATTTTCCTGTATCGTGCCGCTGGGCGGGCGAGTTTCTGTTTCCACAATTATAAAGCTATTTCAGAATTATATATAATGGTGCCGATAAAGCTGCAAAAACAGCAGATTCGTTCGTGCATCACGCGGTAGTGAGTGTATGGGGAGAGGGGGGGAGGTTGATTTTATAGAAAACGATAGATGTAATTTTTGACGTGGGTGTCATGTCCTGTCTGGGGACAATAATTAGCCGAGTTAATGTCAGCATTCGTTACTCACCGCGCGGCTAGTTAGAACAAAAGGGTGTGAGATTGTTTTTAATGACGGTACGGGATGATTGTTTTGGAGCGTCACAGAAATCTCAGGGCAAACATTGCAATGGAGTGGTCCTGTTTGCGCACTAATAGTATCGCACGGTGCGAACGAGTGCGTGGAGGGAGAGAGTCATGAGAGGGGGGGGGGGGGGGGGGTTGGTGAACGTAATGGATTTTGTCTGTATCAAACACGGAATGTTTGCTGTTACTAAATCAGACGTAGTATTCGCTTGTGTGGGGGGAAGTAGTTGTGACTTTGAACGACGTCATCTGATTTAATTGGCGTCCAACAATTGGCACGTGTTTAATAATATGTATATTTTGTGTTTTTTAATTAACTGGTACTTGACATTGTGATATCATCACATACGTACACTTACACACATGATAGATATAGATCGATGGGTGGATGGATGTATATACAGATCGAGAGATATTGATAAGCGTGTGTATATAGAAATGAATTACACGAAGTATATTTTTTTTTTAAATATATATATATATATATATATATATATATATATATATATATATATATATATATATATATATATATATATATATATATATATATATAATTTGCATCATTTTGTAATGCACCTTATAGTGGAATATCGTTTACGATGCATATGATACATATCTATAAATATAAAATGTCGCGGATCTTCGCTCAATCTGACTAATCTCTCCTGGCCTGTTCGTTGGGGGAGATCTGCTTCTGCTGACCAGTTATCGATAACTGTCTGGGTGGGGAGAGACGTTAGGGGAAATTCCTGTCGCCATCTTGAACTGGTCAGTCTAGGGATGATGTTGACCCTCTGCTTGTCAGTCTTGGGATGATCCCACTGGTCAGTCTACGCATGATGTTGACTCCGCGCATGTCGCCACTGGTCAGTCTAGGAATAGGCTTGACCCGTGCTCTACTGCAGCAAAAAAAAGTTTCTCGCCAGTTTTCTCGTGTGCTGCATTCTATCGCTGGGAGCAATCTGGTCCCTTAGAGTACACGACATTACTCGGCTGTAGATGTTATCGATGTAGATGTTATCGGGCTGTGTGGAATAATGAGAAGAATAACGTCAGCTTTGACCCAGGTTAATTATCGAAATTATTTCTACACGTTAGGTTACATGACCTTTGACTTTCGCAATGCCCTGTAAGCGACTGGTCGAGAATTAGCCTCTTCACATCTGTATTTGAGGGAGTTATCTATTGAGTGGGGGAGGCGTGGTTAGCTGGATCGTATGATAGCTAACTCCGAAAATCCCTTGTTCAAACCATGTGTTGGGGGGGGGGGCGTTAGCTGGAGACAGTAACGCATCTATGAGTGACAACTACGAGATCAAACAGCTGCTGCCTTGTAGTTTGTTCTTGGTGGGACAAAGACAATGGAAGCAGATCCAGAAAGAAAAGCAGGCGGACATTGTTTTTAACGAGCTGTATGACGCATAACATATTGATACGTAATACTTACCTGTGTTGGTTGAAATCCCCTCCAATATTACAGTTGAGAACTAAGAAGGAGAAGAAATAAATCGAATCTTATCTAGCCGTCTTGTTCGGTGGTCTCTTATCTAATTTGTCTTGAGGGAACTTGGCAGTTGATTAAAATACTGATGAGGTCACGTTTTTTGTCGTCTAACCGACTCTATTTGCGAGGTTAGACTCGGCCTCCTAAAGATGGGACTTAAACTTGTTTGACTTAATGCCCTCCACCACACACCAATTACTGAACTTGTGCATTGTTGGTTTAAGCGTTTTCACCTCTTTGATATACGTGTGATTTATTTGAACTTTGGCAATTGTCTTATTGGGATCGGTCAGGGTTTTTTTTTTTTTAAACAAATGATAATTGAAAGAGGGAAAATGAAGGGATATTATGAACATTGGGTTGATGTCATGTCGTTTGTGATTTTTTTGTAGCCTATAACTACTAGCCTTTTCGAGGTTCGATTACTGACTTCCCGAAGATTACAAGTAGTGTTAATCGACAGCGATTAGAGATTATCTCAGTGTACTTGCTTAAACATAAAGAGAACGTATTCGCTTTTGTATATCTTAATAGTATAGTTACCCTAACAATAAATATAACCCTAACTCAAATCGTGATTCTGGCCAATACCTGACCCCAACAGCGATACCGACAGGTAAAAACTCGATACGATACTGGATCGACATTGCCATGTGAGCGCTTATATAAGATCAAAACATCAAAAGTTAAACCCTCGTCAAAATCTAACGTAAATAAACATCAGCTTATTACTGTTATGAGTGCTCACTAACAGAATCCTCAGAGCTAGTGTCTAAAACCAGGCAGAGACGCCATGTTGGAGACCATACCTAACCTCAGGTATCAAAAGATCGGGACTAGTCAATGACGTGTACTTCTCGCGTCGGCCAGACAGATTCAGGATTTTAATGGAACCTTCATGTTCCTCCAATTTTTGCACCTTGCTACGGCATTTCCCAATTTCGGTTGGGCCACGGCAATCGACGTGTACTGATGGTATCGATTTCGGCCCGATCATGACAGGGTAATCGTTTACCGAGTCCAGAAATACGTGGCGGATCGATTCCGCCCGTTTATAACTGTAATTAATTTAGTAATCGCGGTGTGTGGACGCGTTAATTCCAAATACTGGTTTCTGCTGAGTGTAATGGACGGGGTGGGGGTGCAGGGGAATGCTGTCTAGGGCGGCCGTGTAGATTAGCTGATAAATTAAAGATGGAGTCAATTAAATGGTGTATAGGGCGGGGTGAGGGAGTAGTAAAGTGTATTAAAGAGCTAATGGTTTTTACTCACTAAGTGGCGTTTATTTCCAACATGAAAGGTGTATTTTTTTAATCCATTTCCCATAATTGTGAAGTTATATTAATTTTTTTATTTTTTTTATTTTTGCGTTTACAGAAAAGTATTATTGACGGACTTAGCAGCTAGTAGGGCAGATAAAGCAGAGCTTCTCTGTTTTCTGTTAACGCGGTTTACAAGTGGATATTATGGTTAGCGTTTTATTTACGCATTTTCCTGTTCACCAATTAATGGTCAGGTACCCGTAAAAGCTGAGTGTACTCAGAGACGCTCTACGTACTGAAACCACGGAACCCGAACTTTGGTCTTTAGGGTAAGCAGTTGAGTGCCCTAGCACTGAACCAAATTGTGTTCCAGCTTCTATATTTGCTATCTGGTGTCTATTGACAATTTACAATATTAATGTAGCTAAAATATTTGACTGTCTTCTTGTACGTCCGTGTAGTTACCCAACGTTAATGATCGCCGTGCGAGTTAGTTATTATCCCGCCTCATTGAATTACACTTTTTACTGCCCCAAAATATTCCATAACCCCCAAGGCCGCATCGGGAATAACTGTCTTGACCAGTACGGTTTTATTAGGGGTAGACTTCCGGTGTGGCTGGGAAATGTTGCCAAGTTGGATTAATTTTGTGGCCATAATGTGCGTCGGGGTTCGGCTTGTCAGGAGGCCATGGATTCGCTGACCCGTTGTCCGCTTGTCTGGAGATTGGCTCATCGCTGCTCGCTCTGGCATTAAGTATAAGCTGCGGTGGCAGATCTTGCGAAATAAGGTTAAATGGAGAGAAATTGTATGGAGAAGCTTACAAGATATGTATAGATACAGATAGATATTAGATATAGATATAGAGATACAGATACAGGTTATGGATATAGATGATATATAGTTTAAATGGATTGAAATAATATAGAAAAACTTACAAAATATGTATAGAAATAGATATTAGAGATAGATATAGAGATACCGAGATACAGTTACAGGATATGGATATAGATGATATATAGGTTTAATGGATAGAAATAGTATAAAGAAACCTACGAAATATTTATAGATAGATATTGATATAGATATAGAGATACTCAGATACAGATGATAGGGATAAAGATGATATAGATGAATATATATATATATATATATATATATATATATATATATATATATATATATATATATATATATATATATATATATATATATATATATATATATATAAAGTTATATAGTAGATGAGAGATTTGATAAAACTGAATTTTTGCATGGACGTACTGAAATATATATATATATATATATATATATATATATATATATATATATATATATATATATATATATATATATATATATATATATATATATATATATATATATATATATATATATATATATATATATATATATATATATATATATATATATATATATATATATATATATATATATATATATATATATATATATAACATAAAATTATATATTGCATAAGCAACCTCTCCAACACGCATCAGTTTCAAACTCTTGTGCTAGCTAAGTTGTTTATTGCGTTAGAATTTGACAAAAAGAAGCTTTAGCGTATGTTAAAAACTCTGTGATGGAGATAACAAGTAGAAGCGTGAACCCAAAAAAAAAATGAAATCTGCGAGATTCTTGTTTGTTTCTGCCCGAATCTGCGAGTTACGTGAGCCAATTTTCAACGAAATGAGCATGCGCGTGGGTTGTTTTTTTCGCTCACCCCGCGGCGTATGCTAGGCCCGGTGTGTCGGCTGTTTGACAATGAGATGGGATGGACGGTTTGTGGCGTTTTGTTAGACGTGAGGGCGTGTATGGCGATGCGCCTGGGTTCCATTCCCTGATGGTTTATGGCGCTGTCTTGTACGGGATTTCATGAAGATTATTGGATAATGAAAGTACATTTTTTAAAACTCATCAACTTTTGCTTTTTGTACCCAAGACTGGTGGGACAAATGAAGTAGAGTACATCCGTATTAGTGACCTCGGCATAAAGTTTCCCTTTAAAACCTGATGGTCTATGGGGCAAGTGAAGTAGAGTTCACTTGTTTCTGTGACCTCGGCATAGGAAAAGATAGTGTGGTCAGTACTATGCCCAGCCGCCTTTACTTTCCCTAACTTGAGTTCGGTACCCATCAGAGTTGGGTGGACTCAGGGACGGTCTACTGACTTGAACCCGGTATACGGGGGATATTTTGTTTCACAATTAGTTTTCTCTTTTCTCTTATGTTAATCTGTCGCAGCTTAAGAAAGGTGTTTTGTTTTTAGGCGTCGACCAAGACATCCTACAACAAACTATAGTGTACCCTAGGCGTTCATCAGTTAATATCTGCCAAACTATCATTCATGACAACAGTGCCTACTTCATTACCGACCACCGTAGCTCCAATCCCCACATGTTATCTTTTACTATTGTTACTTTCTTCATCGTTCTGAATTGTAATGTCGGACAGGACTTCTTCCAACACAATAAAGTATTATGTGTCAACATGGAAATAGGCATATAACCCGTTGACTCCGATTTCAGCCTGCTTTTCTTTCTAGTTTTGCTTCTTTAGTTTTTGTCCATCCAAGAACTTAATTTTAAAGTTTTCTACTAGATGGGTTGCTGTCCCCAGCTATCGAGCCTCATCTACCCGGGGGTTCAAACTCCCTACTTTAGCGACCAAGAGATTTACCGGCCCGACCACGCCTACCCCTCCCACTACCACTATATACACCATCCCACAATGTAACACCACAGCATCAACCATCAGACCAACGAACAACATTTCACTCAACCTAGAAACAAAACGTACTGAGCTTTAACCTTTCCTCTTCACAACCCACTCATTAACTCCACTCAATGAGTTTATTCATTTTTTCCTTAATATCCCTCGCTTTTTGTCTTCAAACACCCCCCCCCCCTCCATCGTTCTCATTCATAAATCGTTTTATAAAAAAAAAGAAATTATTTATTGCAATCGATGTTTCCTCCAAGTTCGCAATCACCTGATTTACGCTATTATCGCACTAGCCCTACCCCCAACGTGATGCCATAGAAAATATAAAGTAAATTAACTCACATATTTGTATACACACTGCCAGGGGTTCTAAATTTGTAGTGGACTAGGTACACACACACACACACACACACACACAATGTGAAGGGGACTGGGTACACAATTATCCATTGGTTCTAGATATTGTAGTACTAGTTATACACAAATCCAGCGGTTCTAAATATGTGGGATGTGGCTGGGTACACACACACACACACAGACAGAGCCAGGGGATCTCAATGTGAAGGGGACTGGGTACACAATTATCCAGTGGTTCTAAATATTTTAGTACTAGTTATACACAAATCCAGCGGTTCTCAATATGTGGGATGAGGCTGCGTACACACACAGCCAGCGGTTCTCAATATGTTGGGGACTGTGTTCTCATAAATCCAGTGGTTCTAAGTACGTAGCTTGTGGCTTTGACCCACTTTGATTGGTCAAAACAAAAAGCATACATTAAATAATCACATGCATGGCGAGATATGTGTAATTTTATACAAGTGTTGGAGATTGTCACTTTAATGAAATCTTAAATTTTATATTAGCAATCTATTAAGTAATACCACACCAAGTCCAACTCATATGTTTCTAATTCGTACACATTAATCAATAATAAATAAAAACTAATTCTCGCTTCCCTGTAGAAAAAAAAACACAAGTCCATTCTCTGTCACTAGAAGGAAGACTCGACCTTGAACCCTATCGTTGTCGAGAGCATCAGGTTCTTATGTTGTCGAAGGTTCTTTTTTTTTATCATCATGCCCAGGGTCACAGTCACGCTCAGGATTACAAACTCGGATTGACAGGCGGGGGCGGGGCTAGTGATGTAAGCAGGACATACGTGATACTGTAAACTCGCTAATTTATGTGGATTCTGTAAGGTTTTTACGACTTTAGTTTACACGAACTTTGTAACTGGATAAGATTTGTTTACACATATTTACACATCACCAACGTGTTCCTGTTGTTATTGGTCGGGTTCGTTAAATGTGTAGACGGCCAAGGCGGATCAACCTGTGTAGACGGCCACTAGATGACACGAAGTGTGGACGGCCACTTTACGACGTGATCTACGTGAGCAGACGGCCACGTTACGACCCAACCAGCGTATATAGACGGCCTTTTACCTGGCTAATCAACGTGTGTAGACGGTCACTACACGGCATTAACAACATATATAGAAGACCACTAGACGGCATTAACAACGTATTTAGAAGGCCAGTTGACGGCCTGAACAATGTAATATATATATATATATATATATATATATATATATATATATATATATATATATATATATATATATATATATATATATATATATATATATGTATACATATATATACGGCAACTTGTCGGCTTAAACAACCTATATAGACTGCCTAGGCAACAACTTATATAGACGGCTACTAGATGGACATAACCTGTTGTCTACACACCTACTCTCTCTCTCTCACACCCACCCACACACCACTACCACCGGAGCACCACCATGCACCATAAAGACAGAATCCCCCGGATCAATGATCCCATTTTGCACGCGATCAAGTCCTCTTCAACCAAGGAAATTAAATTAACGTTAAGCCTTGCTTATTGATTCAACATTGGTGTAAGGAAACTATACAACATTTACAACTTTTTCAACTTGATTACATCGAGAGAAAAAAATAATGCAATTATTATTTCCCTGTTGGAAAAAAAATTGTTAGATATCGTTTATTTAGTTTTCTTATGTTTTTTTGTAGAAAGATAAATATATATGAATGAGTTATGATCTAACAAATGTTATGCTAACAAACAAAAAGTTATACATAAAAAGGTAAAGAAGATATCGTAGCTCGCTTTATTTAAAAGTTGGTATAATCCTGTCTAAATTTGTTTTAAAAAATAAGGGAAGCGTGTTTTAATTAATTAAGGCAAATATTAATTCTGGACAAGATTTTAAAAAAAACGAATTATTCATTTAAAAAGCGATCAAGTAACTTATTTTTTTAAAGTCTTATTATTTTTTTGTGTAGCTGAAAAGAGTAGCAGGAAGTGCCAGAAGATATTCCATTCCGTGATGCCTGTGGACATTTGAAAGTGTGTGTGTGGGGGAGGGGGGGGGTTAGGTGTCAAATGTCTTCATGACATTTGGTTCGTGTCTTTAAAATGTCGCGGAAATGTCCAAGTGATACGGGTTGTGGGTCTCCAATTTGTTAATTTTAGCAAACTGAGACTTCTTGTTTTAATGTTAATCAATTAAACTCCAATTAAAATAAGGTTGGACGTAGTTTATAATGAGAACACGATCCAGGTGTGGTACACGATATAGGTCATAGAAAGATGAGATTTGGTTATGGCTGATTTCATTTGTTGTATGGCGAGTTTGAATTATGAAGACTGGAGTCAGTTTATTGGAAGAGAGTTTGGGTAGTGATGATCTACGATGTGTATATCATTAGCAACACTAGCCGCTTAGGGGTAGTGATGATGAAAGGGTCATCTCTGGATGTGCAAGCTTGTATCAAAACAGTAGTCAGTCTATTGAATGGAGGGGGGGGGGGAGTGGTATGTGATACTAATGGCATTTTCGTCTTGAATCACAAGACAGTGCCAGAGCGTACGATTAGACATCGAAATTCTCAAATATGTTTTAGTTTTCCATTTCATTCAGCTCTAATGGGTACCTGGCTGGACTTAGGAAGGTTAGGTTCGTCTCAAAATATACAAGATAAATCCCAACAGTAATTTAGTTTAAAATACTTACTCGTATTGCGTTCAAGGGGGGGGGGGGGGGAGGGGGAGGGACGCCGAGTCATTGTACTAGTTTCCTATGTCGATATATCCTCTATATCAGATCAACTCTACTTCATTACTAAAGCTGATTTTTTATTGTTGAAGCACATTGCGAATGGCTTTTTAATTTGTATTTTACATAATACGTTTAGTAATTTGTTAAGTCATTTCTTAGTCATTATATTAACGTGTTAATCATTTTATTAACACATTTGTCAATATATTACCGTATATGAACGTCTTGGTCAATATGTGAACGGCTTAATCATTATATTAACGTCTCACTCATTATAATAACGTCTTAGGTATTATATAAACCACACAATCAATGGGACTTAGGTACTTATTACGAAAAACACATTTTTACGGTGCACAATTTATTTTACATTCCAGTTCAACGACTCTAAAAATACTTTGTTTACTCCAAGGAGACGATTTAAGCAAAAAAAAAATTTTTTTTATAATCGCTCGATATGATCGTGATTAGTTTGATCTTTAGGTTATTGCGAAACTTCACTTGAAGCCCACGACGCGAAAAGGTCATAGGGTCACTGAACAACACCCTAATTATTTAGTTGAGAAACCTCGGCCCGGCCTGTGACTCTGAAATTATGAAGCATCACTGGTCACGTGCTTCCCGGGTGATGGATGGCGGGGGGCCGGGCACACAATTGTTTCGACCTTAGTCATTCGTCAAACTTAAGGCATCATTGAATTAGGGTATGTAATAATAATAGATCGGTGGGAAGACGATAATAGTATGCGAAGGGGCGGGGTAGGGTTTATTTTTCTGTTACAGTATGTGTTGGGATGCATTTTAGTATGGTTGTCCGTTCTTGTCATGTTTTACTTTATAGTATCTAAAGAGGCGGGTTTTGTTTTACTCAATGTGTTCTGATGCATTTTAGTATGGTTGTCCGTTCTGGCACATTTTACTTTATAGTATCTGAAGAGGCAGGTTTTGTTTTACTCGTACAATATGTGTTCTGATGCATTTAGTATGGTTGTCCGTTCTGGCACATTTTACTTTATAGTATCTGAAGAGGCAGGTTTTGTTTTACTCGTACAATATGTTCTGATGCAATTTTAGTATGATTGTCCGTTCTGGTCATGTTTTACTTTATAGTATCTGAAGAGGCAGGTTTTGTTTTACTCGTACAAGTGTCCTGATGCATTTTAGTATGGTTATCCGTTCTGGTCATGTTTTATTTTATAGTATCTGAAGGGGCGGTTGTTTCTCGTACCATGTTCTAACTCCATTTTTTTCAAGATTTATAAACCGCTGTTCTTTAAATCTACCTAGGCATCATGGCAAAATAAATTCGTAGCCATTTCTCTCACTATTATTACACTACAATGTAATTTTACCTAGTCGGTCTAATATTAATGTCAATGAAAACAAAACTTTTAAGCCTTGATGTAAACATTTTGGAAATGTGGAGTTAGATTATATCTCTACTAAAGTCTGTCTGAAGCATTCTAATAAAGTCTCCCCACACCCTCTGCTTAGACTAAACTTGGAGACTTGTCTTCTGTAAGGTCTGCACCAATGACTAATGTCTGTACTCATGTGGGTCTAGTGTTCTTATCAAAACCGAGTCCTCCACATCTCCACCACCCCCACACCCCCACCCCACACACACATGGCATGCATTAGACTTTGTTCCTTGTATAAGGTATGTACTCATGTGGGTCTAGTGTTCTTATCAAAACCGAGTCCTCCACATCTCCACCACCCCCACACCCCCACCCCACACACACATGGCATGCATTAGACTTGGTTCCTTGTATAAGGTATGTACTCATGTGGGTCTAGTGTTCTTATCAAAACCGAATCCTCCACATCTCCACCACCCCCACACCCCCACCCCACACACACATGGCATGCATTAGACTTTGTTCCTTGTATAAGGTATGTACTCATGTGGGTCTAGTGTTCTTATCAAAACCGAATCCTCCACATCTCCACCACCCCCACACCCCCACCCCACACACACATGGCATGCATTAGACTTTGTTCCTTGTATAAGGTATGTACTCATGTGGGTCTAGTGTTCTTATCAAAACCGAATCCTCCACATCTCCACCACCCCCACACCCCCACCCCACACACACATGGCATGCATTAGACTTGGTTCCTTGTATAAGGTATGTACTCATGTGGGTCTAGTGTTCTTATCAAAACCGAATCCTCCACATCTCCACCACCCCCACACCCCCACCCCACACACACATGGCATGCATTAGACTTTGTTCCTTGTATAAGGTATGTACTCATGTGGGTCTAGTGTTCTTATCAAAACCGAATCCTCCACATCTCCACCACCCCCACACCCCCACCCCACACACACATGGCATGCATTAGACTTTGTTCCTTGTATAAGGTATGTACTCATGTGGGTCTAGTGTTCTTATCAAAACCGAATCCTCCACATCTCCACCACCCCCACACCCCCACCCCACACACACATGGCATGCATTAGACTTTGTTCCTTGTATAAGGTATGTACTCATGTGGGTCTAGTGTTCTTATCAAAACCGAATCCTCCACATCTCCACCACCCCCACACCCCCACCCCACACACACATGGCATGCATTAGACTTTGTTCCTTGTATAAGGTATGTACTCATGTGGGTCTAGTGTTCTTATCAAAACCGAATCCTCCACATCTCCACCACCCCCACACCCCCACCCCACACACACATGGCATGCATTAGACTTGTATAACGTCTGTACTCATGGCTATACTCATGTCGGTCTAGTGGTCTTTATCAAACTGAGTCCTCCACCCCCCCCCCACACCCCCACCCCTCATCCCACCCACACAAACATACACACATTGCATACATTAGACTTGGTGACATTTCTTGTGTAATGTCTGCCCAAATGTCTGCCCTAATGTCTGTACTAATGTCTGCCTAAAGTTCCCCAAGTCCACCACCCAGATTAGAGACCCTGACAAAATGTCCACCCAGCCACCTGACATTCATGTCACTGCCTGTCATCTAGGGCCCCGGATGTCGCCAGAAAAAAATCTTGCGTAATCGCCCCGAGGTTTCAAACTTCAACGATCTATTGATTTTCACTTGCTGTCTCATCCTGTGAAGTTTGGACCCGAGAAAAAAATACGGTCACCATAGAGTTCTTGATTTGTTTTCGTTTTTAACCTAGGTTTCATGTACACGTGGGCCTGTACCCGTATTTCTGGTTGCGACACATAATTACTTTTGCAGAAATGTGTATATATATATGTACATATATATATATATATATATATATATATATATATATATATATATATATATATATATATATATATATATATATATATATATATATATTTGTGTATATATATATATATATTTGTGTGTATATATATATATATATATATATATATATATATATATATATATATATATATATATATATATATATTTGTGTATATACATAACATTTTATGTGGGATGCGTGGCCTATCGGTAGAGCTAGACTTCGAATCCGGGTTCAAGTCAGTAAAACGACCATGAATCCGACCAGCTCTGATTGGTACCTAACTCACGTTAGGCTAAGTAAAGGCGGCCGTGCATAGTGCTGACCACACTATCACTTCATATACCAAGGTCACAGAAGCCAGGTGAACTCTACTTCACTTGCGTCATGAACCGTCATATTCGAAAAAGGGGCCTTAACTTACTATATAATAATATATTTTTGTGTGCTTGTATGTATATATTCTCTTTCTATAAAAGAAAAAAAAAATATTTCGCATATTTTTCAATTTAAATAAAGAAACATCAGCAATATTTGTTCCAGTTTATACTAGTCCAAAGTGTTGAGACTTTAATTTTCCACTCTTTTTCACACAACTGTAAAAACCCGATTGCACTGAGGTTCTTCGTTAAACTTCTATTACAAACTGTATATATTAATATTTTTTTATCAAAAGCCGCTAGTATAGCTAATGATATACACATCGTTGATTAAATCCTGCCATAGTCCTGCTTGTTGTAAGAACCCGATAACTTATCGATTCGACCACATCAATGAAAAATGTGTATGGACGCACTTATTAGCTTGATCTTCAATATAAATATGCATCTTTGATCCTGCAACTATGAATCTTATTCCTTACTGTACCTCAAATGTTGGACTTGTTCAAGATATTAGTGCTGAATATTTGGGTTTTAAAATGACGGCGTGATCCAGCCAGAGGCGTAGCGGGGGGGGGGGGGGGGGTGACAAAAATGGGTTGGAAAAACAAATGGTAAGTTTGAGGGGAGGGGGTGCAAATCGAAACTTTGAGGGGGGGGGGGGAAGCAAATCGAAACTTTGAGGAGGGGGGTGCAAATCGAAAGTTTGTCCCCGGGCGCCGAGAAGGGTCGCTACGCCTCTGGGCCCAGCGGTAGAGCGTTAGACTGCTATGCCAAGGCTATTGAAACAAATTTGATTTCGGTTTTTCTGTAATGTGCCTACCACATTATAAACTCTCAATATTGACAGATCTTTTAATTCGAGAATATGAAGAAATTAATGTAACTGACGACCAATAGATTATTTATGTCAGCCAAAAAATAATAATAATAATAAATTAGTTAAAACGGGAATTTTAGCTGAATTATTTAAGGCTCTGAATCAGTTGGGGCATTTGATAAAGTGTGGCTAGCTACCGTCAATAGACTTGCTACCATCAATAAAGACTTACCACCATCAATAAAGACTTACCACCATCAATAAAGACTTGCTACCATCAATAAAGACTTACCACCATCAATAAAGACTTACCACCATCAATAAAGACTTACCACCATCAATAAAGACTTGCTACCATCAATAAAGACTTACCACCATCAATAAAGACTTACCACCATCAATAAAGACTTGCTACCATCAATAAAGACTTACCACCATCAATAAAGACTTACCACCATCAATAAAGACTTACCACCATCAATAAAGACTTACCACCATCAATAAAGACTTACTACCATCATTAAAGACTTACTACCATCATTAAAGACTTACTACCATCATTAAAGACTTACTACCATCATTAAAGACTTACTACCATCATTAAAGACTTACTACCATCATTAAAGATTTACTACCATCATTAAAGACTTACTACCATCATTAAAGACATACTACTATCAAAAAAGACTTGCTACCATCATTAAAGACTTGCTACCATCAATAAAGACTAGACTCTTGTTTTACCCAGCCCTACATCATCCATGCCCTGACCAACAAACCACAAGGTTGTAAAGAAAATTGTCTTGCTCTAGTTATCAATCTTTTTCTTCAATAGTTATCTCCCCCCCCCCCCAGCCCCTCTCCCCCCACCCCACCTCCCACGTGGAATTGATTCCCGCCGGTAGCCTCTGGGAGTACGGTACTTGGACTATCAAAACGTCGACTCACCGCTGATTTACTGGACACAGCGACGTTAAAATATTTTATGTTATTGATTGGGGCAGGAAATTATTAATTCGCTGAGCTGGTTGCTACAAGACAAGGCTCTGCTACAATCTCGTGATGATTGTAGAACAATTACACAATGATTGTTGTAAAACAGCAGATGACTTGTTGTATACAGATACACGCAGATAGTTATATGTACACATATCTACACACATACTTGCATGTATATATAGATATAGATAAGGGGTCGGCGTGGTCGAGTCGGTAAAGCTCATGGTTGCTAAACTCAAAAGTCTCGAGTTCGAACCCTCGGGCAGATGAGGCTCGTTAGCTGGGGACAGCCACTCTTCTAGGAGAGACAACTTCAAAAATAAAACATCTGCTGCCTTGTAGTTTGTTCTTGGTTGGACAAAGGCTATGGAAGCAAATCCAAAAAGAAAAGCAGGCTGAAATCGGAGTCAATGGCCTCAATGGCGCATAACCAGTTGACACGTACCGCTTAATTGTGTTGGAGGCGTGGTCGAGTCGGCAAAAAGCTCATGGTTGATAAATTCGAACAAATTCTCGTGTTCGAACCCACTGGCAGATAAATCTCGATCCCCTTCAACACTAATAATTAAGAACGAAGAAGAAGAAGATATAGATATAGATATAGATATAGATATAGATATAGATGTAGATGTAGATGTAGATGTAGATGTAGATGTAGATGTAGATATAGATATACAGATAGAGATAGAGATAGAGATAGATATATAGATAGATAGATATAGAGATAGATATAGAGATAGATAGATATAGATATAGAGATATACATATATTTTACGATATTATATACATATATACACGATTTTTTACGTCTTTGATGGATTTAGAGCAAAATGGTTATTATGTCTCCCAAAAAAATGTGATATAGAAAAGACGCTCTTTTGGGAAATGAGTATTATATTTATTTATCCTGATTGCTCGTGTTTTTTGACGTCCGTCATAACTGGGAATTGCTAACGAAACTTCACCTACTTATACCGAACCGATGATTTTTAAAATTGATTTGTAAGTCAAGATCTGAAGACATTGCGTTAAAACCTAAAATCTGACATAGATGTTTCATTATTTTTTTTTAATTAAACTACGTTTACAACATAAATTACTCTTAATGTTGCGTGTGTGTATATATATATATGTATATATATATATATATATATATATATATATATATATATATATATATATATATATATATATATATATTTATTTATTTATTTATTTATTTATTTATTTATTTATATATATTTATATATATATATATATTTATATATATTTATATATATATATATATATATATATATATATATATATATATATATAACCCATCTGTACATTGACCTTTCTGTTCTATTGACTCCTTGTCACGCATGAGGTCCCTGTCCTAACCAGCCAATTTATTTTTGCCGATGCTCGTTGATTGTCCTATTGTCTTCCTGTACGTCCGCTGACGGTAGAATCGGGACAGCTCCCACGTTGAACTCTTGGGATTCTACACGTGATCAGTGACCGAGACGGTCCGTGAAGGGTGTTTACATCACCGGAACCTGGTCTGTGGTGGGTGGGTGGTGGTGGTGGTTGCTGATTAGTGGGATTCGTTAGTGTGTGTTGTTACAGAAAGCGGATTCATGACTTTAGGAAATATCGTGTGTGAGATATGAAGAAAGTAGGGCTAGGATTTGTATACTAAAATTATGCTTAAATCGTCGATCCATTATGGGGTGTTTGTTGTTTACTACAACGAGACTCTTTTTACAAGCTTTTATTTAACTCACTTCCTCTGTCTGTCGACAGTCTGTCGTCAGTCTAGATAGAAACGCAGGAGTGAAAATTCGGACAGTTCTACTTGACCGACACGATTCACAGTTGGCACGTGGGTCAAGACATGAAGACAATGCAATCTGAAACTAAATTTGACTTAATTGGATGCCTAATTAATTTTTTATGAATTAATTAAAATTTGGACCGAATTAGTAGGCATGTCTAGCCAACCACACCACACGCGTCATCACCTTCAATAGCTGCGCCATCATGTTCAATGGCTGCGTTCAAAAACCATTGCGCGCCTACTGAACGTGATGTTCAGTAGGCGCGCAATGGTTTTTAGTCATGTAACTCTATTGTAAATAAAATATGTAGAGTACTGAAAAAAAAAATTCATAAAAAACGTTTTAATAACAAGCTTTTATGTAATAATGCACTAAAAAGTAGAAAATAAATTATAGACTACTATTTAAATAACTATAAAGAAAGGCGTGGGTGTCTTCCTTAACATTAGTAAAGGTATCCAATAGATACTAAAGTGACCCACGCTTTTCTTTATAGTTATTTAAATAGTAGTCTATAATTTATTTTCTACTTTTTAGTGCATTATTACATAAAAGCTTGTTATTAAAACGTTTTTTATGAATTTTTTTTTAGATGATTTATATGTAAAGCAATCGCTAGAATGTGGGTGTGTTGCTTATGACATCTGATAAACTTAGGTCGCGTACCAGTTGTATGTATAGGTATTCTACAGGTGTTCCCAGGTGTAAGCCATACATGTCTTCCTGGCCGTTTTATCTCTGGCTTTGACAAGTTTCTCCAGGTGGAACTTACTTTTCTTGTGATCAACATCTTCGTTATACTGACTTTATTATACTGGGCATATTTGTTATACTGACCATCTTTGATATACTGGCCATCTTTGTAATACAGGACGTCTTAATTATACTGGCCTTCTTTGATATACTGGCCATCTTTGTTATAAGCAACTCATGCCATGCATCTTTGTTATGCTGTATTTATTTGTATTTCCAAACATCTTGTTTAAAATATATCTGTATGTTTTTAGAGCATCTATGTAAAATAGAACACCGTTCATAATGTACACGTATACTGCACACAACATATTTGTTAATTAAGCCGTACATGTTGGTGTTGGTTAGCGCCAGTTTGTGTTGTTGTGATTCCTGGTTTTTATTTTATTTACATGATGTTCCTCCACCCATCGTCCTTTTGTTTTTCTCCCTACCGTCACGTCCTAGTATAGTCCTATCTAACTGCACCTTGTAACCTTGCGCCAGCACGTCCTGACCCACAGAGAATTTAAATTTTAAAAATAGTTCTTCTGTTCGTGGTATACTTTTTTTTCAGAAGTTGTGGTATTTTTTTATTTTTTTTTTTTTGTCTTTTTTTTTGTTCTATAAAATTAGATCAAACATGCTTCTTCTTTAGGCGGGCGACTGACAAAACATCGCGACGAAACTCTCCTTCAATCCGTCAAAACGTCACGTCCTGTTGCGTGAGAGTTACGTCCCTGCCACAACACGCTGCATAACTCTGGCTGGTAAATGGCCTGCTTCAAGAGTTATCTGTCTTGGTCAGAGCACTGTCGAAATGGCGCTCTTGAAATTTATTTCCCTTGTCCATTTTAATGCTGCATTGTTTCCGTTTCTGTCGGTTTTTAACTCACGACTTTTTTTTAGAGAGAAATTGTCGCTCAACTATGTGTTTACTTTTATGAATTTAACCGGAGTTCGATTTTAAAAAACACGAGCCGACCCGCGGCATATCATACGCCGCTATTTAGTTGTTTTATTTTCTACTTTTCAGTAATTCATAATTTGTGAATTCGACAGTACCAATGCTGCCACTGAAAATATTTGCTTTAAAATACTATCAGTTAGTCGTCAAGGACGATACCCCCCCCCCCCCCCGTGAAATCAGCCTCCTCTTAATTACCTCCCCTAAGTTTAAAATAGTTTCAAATTAAATTATCTGCCCCTATTAGGAGACACTAAACCCGGCTCTATGATTATAAACATTTAGCGTGAACTACAGCTCACCAGACCATGTGGGGGTGGGGGAGGTTGATTTATGCCTAGTGAAGAAGAGATGGGACTGCAAGGCGCGCTTACAGCTTGTTTTCTAGCGTCTCCCAGAAGAGAATTATATATATAGATATGTAATTGTCGTTTTTCTAACAGAATTTCGTGAATGTACAAATTTTATTGACCATAATAATTAATTTGTTCTTGTCTATGTTCTAACTAACGCTCTTAAGATGTCTAATTATCCATTTTCTGCCTTATCTGAAAGAATTTAAATCAATCTGTCACATGGTGCTTTAATCTCGGGTTCTGGACATTTTATGTGCCAGCACATGTTGACCAAAAGCTAGTATCGATTTTATATTTCACACCGATAATATTATGTCATTATTTTTCTTTCATTATTGCCTGTTTATTTTTCCATGCTTTGCCAGTTCAGCTACAAAAGCTGGTCTCACTTCTTGTTTTTAGCATTGTATTGTGGTGTTTATTTTTTCCTCTTTGTTTTTTTTTTTTTTTTTTTTTTTTTTTTTTTTTTTTCATTGTATTTTGTGTGTTTATTTTTCCCTCTTTGTTTTTATCCATGTATAATTTTAAATTAATATTTTCTTATTAAGAGTGGCGGGTCCAAGTTTAAAAAAAATCTTTGATCAACTTTATTATATTCTGATGTGTTTTTTTTTTCCTTCGATATATAGAAGCCTGACTCTTTCATTTCTAGCTATACTTTGTGAAAGGAATATGTATACAAAATACTTTCCAAAAATTAAACGTTTAGATACATTTGACTTTTCGTGAAGATTTTGTGTTTTGGAACATTTTTGGGACTTTTTAGTTCTTGGAAGTGCGCGGCAAACGTCGTAGAGGCGTCGTGTTGAACTTTGTGATACACATCGTGATGGGGTGAAATTGTTTTCTTTTTAAACCTGGAGATTCTACTACTACACTACACAATGGAGATGGGTGTGTTTGATTGGTTGTTTGCGTCATGTGATCTCAAGTAACCAGTCGCGTGGAACTGAGGTGTGATGAAAATGTTGATGAAAATATTGATGTGCGGAAGTTGATTAATGTGTTCAAAAATGTAAGAAAATTCGGGAGCTGTTTCTGTTGAGGACGTGGTAAAGGAATGTCTCTCAAACATGTGATTTCGTTTAGAACTCTGTGATTTGTTTGTGATATAATTCGCATGTCACTTGTGTGTTAATTCACATGTCACCTGTGTGATATCATTCACATGTCACTTGGATGATATAATTCACATTTCGCTTTTGTGATATCATTCACATGTCACAAGTAATCCGACTCCAGTATAACAACAATCGAAGCGAAAAAAACAGATTTGTCCACGCTAAATCTCGAGAACGAAAAAAAACATTGCATTATTACACCAACCTGCTTTTCTAAGAACGTCTGACATTTATTGTGGATGGTGTGTGTTAAAATTCAGCAGCTTTGACTACAAAACAATCCTGAATTCACCTCACTCCTAGCGGTGATTGATGAGTGAATACTGACATTAGCTTCTACATGCCTTTTGAATTAATAAGCAGCATTTTATTGATTTATATTTCGTTTCGTATTTTTTTTCCTGGCAAAGTTTTCGTTTTTTAATGAGTGCTCCTGAAAGCCTTAGACTCTAAGCAATTCACATTCTGCCTTGTCGGTTGCTGATTTTCACTTTGACTTTATTGAATATTGACTTTGGCTTGACTTTATGATCTGTATGATCTTTAATATATAACCTAAGGGTTAAGTCACCAAATGATTTGTTGGTTGAAAAGCTGCAAGCAGTTAGCTTTGTTTGGAGTAAACTTTGACCCAAAAAAAATTTCTTCCAAGAAACAAAGAAAATTCAGTGTAGTTATTTCTTGTTTATTATCCACGCCTCGTATTGTGAAATATCAACATCAAAAGAAATGTTCGTGGTCCTGGAATTTATTCTGGCTTGATTCTGAAATTTAACTTTCAAAAATCTAAGTTTTGGAAGAGTTTTCATTGTACGAGAAAAATTGTTTTCATAATCTCACTGTAATATTATCCTGCATTGAGCATAACTCCTCGGTCATTCAGCCGGTAGTGATCATAACCTGAGGGTCATTTAGCCGGCATTGATCATCAACTCACGTCATTTAGCCGGCATTCCAGGGTTTGAATGCCTCGCATCCATGCCATCGATCAGTATGACAGTACCCTTCGCTTTGACAGCTACCATGCCAGAAGTGCTATCTTCGCCGCCCTCCTGGCCAAAAGCACCGGCACCGCCTCGGAGAGGGCGCGGGAGCGGGGCGCCCTGTCGGACAGCAGCGCCAGCCACGGTGGGAGCTTCCACCGGGGCGCCACCCCGGTGACGAGAACGCCCCTGCGGCGTAAGGGGTGGGCCATCTCAAACAACCCCCGGCGGATGGTCAGCTACGATGACCTGCACTCCAATTGTTGGGTAGGTTGTATGTTGTCAGTCTATGGAGACATGATGTTTTGGGTAGGTTGTATGTTGTCAGTGTATGGAGACATGATTTGTTGGGTAGGTTGTATGTTGTCAGTCTATGTGTTGGGTAGGTTGTATGTTGTCAGTGTATGGAGTCATGATTTGTTGGGTAGGTTGTATGTTGTCAGTCTATTTGTTGGGTAGGTTGTATGTTGTCAGTGTATGGAGACATGATTTGTTGGGTAGGTTGTATGTTGTCAGTGTATGGAGACATGATTTGTTGGGTAGGTTGTGTTGTCAGTCTATGGAGACATGATTTGTTGGGTAGGTTGTATGTTGTTAGTTTATGGAGACATGATTTGTTAGGTAGGTTGTATGTTGTCAGTGTATGGAGACATGATTTGTTAGGTAGGTTGTATGTTGTCAGTCTATGGAGACATGATTTGTCGGGTAGGTTGTGTGTTGTCAGTCTATGGAGACACGATTTGTTGGGTAGGTTGTATGTTGTCAGTGTATGAAGACATGATTTGTTGAGTAGGTTGTATGTTGTCAGTCTATGGAGATATGATTTGTTGGGTAGGTTGTGTGTTGTCAGTCTATGAAGACATGATTTGTTGGGTAGGTTGTATGTTGTCAGTCTATGGAGACATGATTTGTTGGGTAGGTTGTGTGTTGTCAGTCTATTTGTTGGGTAGGTTGTATGTTGTCAGTGTATGGAGTCATGATTTGTTGGGTAGGTTGTATGTTGTCAGTCTTTACATACCTAAAATGTAGCCAAAAACGTTATGATGCAACATGAAAGTAGTAGCTATGATAGTAGGTATGTTGGCAATAAAAAAAAGAAAATGACATTCCGAAAAGGCATGTTCATATGTGGATATATCAGTTATATTTTCATATATATATATATATATATATATATATATATATATATATATATATATATATGTATGTATATATGTATGTATATATGTATGTATATATATATGTATATATATATGTATATATATATATATATATATATATATATATATATATATGTATATATATATATATATATATATATATATATATATATATATATATATATATATATATATATATATATATATATATATATATATATATATACATACATACATATATACATACATATATACATACAAATATACATACATATATACATACATATATATATATATATATATATATATATATATATATATATATATATATATATATATATATATATATATATATATATATATATATATATATATATATCCGTGCATCCACCATTACCTGTAACTGACAGTTTTAAGACGCCCCAACATACAACAAAACGTTTTAAAATGTCACGTGATCGACATGTTGTTGATGAAAATACCCCCGACATTTATGGCCGGAGCTTCATACAGCGTTGCCACGGCAACCCCCCGCCATAAACGGTTGGTAATAGAACGTTAAAGCTGAGGTCCTGTGGACGGACCCAGGCATCAATCAATCTCCTCCCCCTGTCACCTGTCAGGTCGATAATTAGCCCTTACCTGCAGCCCCCACCCTGTCCTCACATTGTGTTGACCCCCCAGCAAGCAGAGGGGGGGGTGCTTGTTTGGCCCGCGTCACTAGTGTAAACAAACAAAAATAAGACATTTTAAAAAGACGCTCTCATCTTTACTGTAAGACTTAAACAGTTTGAGTGTCGATAAATTGTAGTGTAAAATATAAAATTCACTTGATTGCTTTTAGTTTAAAAAAAAAAACACATTCATGTCTGACTGTAGGTGTAATATAAAAAAAAAATAACTTGATAACTATTAATTGAAAAAAAAAACATTTATTTCTGAATGACAAATACTTGTAGTATAAAATATACGCTTAGATTACTTTTACTAAAAAAAAAATTTAAACAAAAACACGTTTATAATCTGAATGTTGTCTAACAGGTGTATAAAATATAAAATATACTTAATTACTTTTAGTACAACAATCCCATTTGTATGTCAGCAATATTTTTTTTAAATGTTTAAATGTAAAATAAAAATGTATCCAATGAACCCTTAGATTCCACACATTTTTATTGTTAATAGAATTGTATGGGTTGATTTGTATTTTATTTTAGTAAATGATTGTAGTTAAAATCATATTACGCTTTTATAATTGCGTCTGTAATTTAATCTCAAGCTTACTTTAATGGGTTATTAATTTTTTTTTTAAATCACATGGGATGTAATCCCACTAAAAGTCGAATTTCAAAATAATTGCTTATTGCAATTTCAGTCGATTCAGATGCCCCATATGCCCACGGGCGATAAAAAAAAAGTTTTTAATATTCTGGTTCAGGGGAAGTAAATAGATTGCTTTGGCTTTAAATACATTCTCGCAATTACTTCCCTTTAACTACTTCAAATAAGGTTCCTTTCTTTTTATATTTTTTTTTTAACAAGTTTGCCAATACTTCCTTAATTTATTTATTTGATTAATATTAAAAACTATAACTTACCTAAATTACTATACCTAAAAATTAAATATGTTAATATTTTAAACGTGTTGCTAAGTACAACATATTTTTGAAAAACGCTTCTCTAGTATAAAAAAAAAAAAAATCAAAGCATTTTTCACTCAAATTTATTACAAATAAACATTCAGATGTAAATACAGACGTCGTATTTATCTTCTATTTTTTTATTGTGAACAAATACGGCCATGTCAACGAGAAACTGTTTCTCTTCAATTCCTTTTGATGGCCCTTCTTCTCTCTATCCATGAAGGCATAGATCTAGCACTGGTCAGAATTATACTCCCACCTCTAGATCCCCCACCCACTCCCCCCCCCCCCCCCCATCTCTCGCGGAGGTACAGGAAGAACATAAAGATTTTAAAAACGTTTGCTTCCGGCGATCTTCATTAGAGGACGACAGAAAAACTTTAATCTCCCCCAATTATTTGTTCCGTTCCCTAGCAACTGTCTTGTATTTTCCAAGTAATTGACAGCCATGAAAATCCACTGTAGAATTAAGCGTCTGTGTCTATATATATATATATATATATATATATATATATATATATATATATATATATATATATAAAGAGAGAGAGATAGAGATAGATAGATAGATAGATAGATAGATAGATAGATAGATAGATAGATAGATAGATAGATAGATAGATAGATAGATAGATAGATAGATAGATAGATAGATAGATAGATAGATAGATAGATAGATAGATAGATAGATAGATAGATAGATAGATAGATAGATAGATAGATAGATAGATAGATAGATAGATAGATAGATAGATAGATAGATAGATAGATAGATAGATAGATAGATAGATAGATAGATAGATAGATAGATAGATAGATAGATAGATAGATAGATAGATAGATAGATAGATAGATAGATAGATAGATAGATAGATAGATAGATAGATAGATAGATAGATAGATAGATAGATAGATAGATAGATAGATAGATAGATAGATAGATAGATAGATAGATAGATAGATAGATAGATAGATAGATAGATAGATAGATAGATGATGGATGGATGGATGGATGGATGGATAGTTATATATATATATATATATATATATATATATATATATATATATATATATATATATATATATATATATATATATATATATATATATATATATATAAAATGTGTGTGTGTGTATCCCCGGAGAGCCGGACGTTTTGCCCGAATGCGACAAATGCCCGAATGGACACTTGCCCGAATGCGACAAATGCCCGAATGGACACTTGCCCGAATGCGACAAATGCCCGAATGGTGTTGGCTAGTGTTATCACCCATGTAGCCTGGTGTTACTGTCCCTGTTGCCTAGTGTTACCGCCCCTGTATTCTGGTGTTATCTCTTATGCAGCCTGGTGTTACCGCCCCTGTAGCCTAGTGTTACTGCCCCTGTAGCCTAGTGTTACTGTCCCAATTGCCTAGTGTTTCTGTCCCTGTATTATGGTGTTATCGCCCCTGTAGCCTAGTGTTACTGCCCCTGTAGCCTAGTGTTACTGTCCCTGTAGCCTGGTTTTACCGCCCCTGTTGTGTTGCGTGATCTCTCTCATTATTTCCATCACGCACCGGGCTGATGGCTACAGAGGGGACATAATCCGGGGTGACTAAAGTACGTCTTACAACCGGTTATGTCCCCTGTGCTGGTACTGACAGATGATGGAGCCCTTAGACCGGCCTTAAGGCCAGTCAACCCAACCACCAGTCCTCTTGCACGTGAATAACCGTATACACCCCAACGCCCCTGTGTAGTTTGTATACACCTCAGCCATGATAGTAGTCAATAAAAGTGCATACTTACTTCGTTTCAAAATTGTGCTGTATAAAGTTATGTGGTGCCTATTTGGTCTAATATAGTGATGATTATTTTTATTTAAGATTTTAATGCATAAGAAAGCGTCCAAATTCAAGTAAAATTATTATTTAACTATAACAAACAGCAAAAATGTCTATTGAAACCAAAGCTTAAGGATGTAAACATCAAAAGCCCGCAACCAAGCACAAAAATGTATACGATAATGTAAATCCACACACCACCGTGAAGGTTATATATGAATGAGAAGCCAAACATTATTATTATACTGTCTCTTCAAGAAGTCACTCCTTGTAAGCCCCAAGCCTCCACAAAATTATACTTCATGGAAACCAAAAGCCTCCCTAAAAATTATACATCATGAAAGCCAAAAGCCTCCCTAAAAATTATACATCATGAAAGCCAAAAGCCTCCACAAAAATCATACATCATGGAAGCCAAAAGCCTCCACAAAATGTATTCTCCGTGAAATCACCAAGCCTCCCTAGAAAGTATGCACGTTTAAAGCCCCAAACCTCCAAAAAAGTATATTACTTGAAGCCCAAAGCCTTCAAAAAAGTATATCCCATGAAAGCCCCAAGCCTTCAAAAAAGTATATCCCATGAAAGCCCACAAACCTTCAAAAGAAAGTATATCCCATGAAAGCCCCAAACCTCCATTAGAAAGTAAATGCCATGAAAGCCCCAAGCCTCCAGAAGAAAGTATATCCCATGAAAGCCCCAAGCCTCCAGAAGAAAGTATATCCCATGAAAGCCCCAAGCCTCCAAACGAAAGTATATCCCGTGAAAGCCCCAAGCTCCCAGAAGAAAGTATATTCCGTGAAAACCCAAAGCCTTTCTAGAAAGTATGCACGTTGAAAGCCCTAAGCCTCCACAAAAAAAGTATATTCCTTAAAGCCTAAGCCTCCACAAAAAAGTATATTCCTTAAAGCCCTAAGCCTCCACAAAAAAAAGTATGTTCCTTAAAGCCACAAGCCTCCACAAAAACAGTATATTCCTTAAAGCCCCAAGCCTCCACAAAAAAAGTATATTCCTTAAAGCCCCAAGCCTCCACAAAAACAGTATATTCCTTAAAGCCCCAAGCCTCCACAAAAAAGTATATTCCTTAAAGCCCTAAGCCTCCACAAAAAAGTATATTCCTTAAAGCCACAAGCCTCCACAAAAACAGTATATTCCTTAAAGCCCCAAGCCTCCACAAAAAAGTATATTCCTTAAAGCCACAAGCCTCCACAAAAACAGTATATTCCTTAAAGCCCCAAGCCTCCACAAAAACAGTATATTCCTTAAAGCCCCAAGCCTCCACAAAAACAGTATATTCCTTAAAGCCCCAAGCCTCCACAAAAAAGTATATTCCTTAAAGCCACAAGCCTCCACAAAAACAGTATATTCCTTAAAGCCCCAAGCCTCCACAAAAAAGTATATTCCTTAAAGCCACAAGCCTCCACAAAAACAGTATATTCCTTAAAGCCCCAAGCCTCCACAAAAAAAGTATACACGTCATAAGCCCCCAGGTCAGCTGCAGAAAACAAGCGCAGGGGGTGCAGAGTTTCATTACAAGGCTCGGGGTTGTCAGCCCAACTGTGTTATCGCCCCTTTTAATCTTTTCTTGTCGGCGTCCTGAAATTGATGACATTGGAAAATAATTGAGTAGATGTGACGAAGCCACGGTGGAAAAATGGAGATGGAGTTTTTTATCTGCACAGTCCCCATAGATGGCTCCTCTTATAAATGGTTATTGGAATGGCTTTTTTTTTTCTTTCTTTCTCCTCGCTTCTTCCTTTCTCCTTCCCATCATCTCATCTTCCCCTCCCCCCTCACAATAAATATTACTTGTATCGGTAATAGAAGTGTTGGGTATTTAGTAGTGTTTCAGCGTCAAATGTAGATATTGGCTTGGAATGTAGTCATTGTAAAGACTATATCTAACAATGGTATATCTATTATGTTCTCTGCGTCTACCTTAAGCGTTGAAATAACACTGTATGTACAATATTGCTGTTGTGTTAACAGCATCTGAATCTTATCCCTCTAATAGGGCTGGTAAGTAGGTCACCATGCAGGTTTTATTGAGCCGTAGAACTGGTTAGTGACCTACTTACCAGCCCTATTGTAACGATATGGTTAGACTATAGTTAAAATTGTGTTGTTGTATGCGGCTTTTAACTTGATGCTTGCGTAATGAGAACCTAAATGAGACTAATTAAATTCATGTGTAGCGTTTGTTGATTGATTGCCTTTTAATTACGTGATACCACTGCCATGATTTAAGTGGCGTGAGTCACGTTGATACGCCGGGTTATTTGATGAGGTGGTTGTGTGACGGTTTGTTGGGGATTCCGTGGTGGGGGGGGGGGGGGGGGGGGTTCAATGATGGTAACAGCCTGCCTTAGTTGCTTGTACACTTATAAAAAGGTGGCAAGTTACCATGTGCTACTGAAGCACTTAAATTTTGATTTGCACTTGTGCACTTATTCTTTACGTTGCACTTAATCATTGGTGCACTTAGGTTTGCCTTTAACCACTGGTGCACTTAATAATGGTGGCTATCTCTCTTAACTCCTTGTTGCATTAGCTTGTGAGGGTAATAAATTATCTTTTTTTTAAGTTTCCTAATTACCATTGATTTATTTATTAAGTTCCTTCTAGCAATTATTAAATCATTACTCATTTTAAATTTAAAATCGAAAAAAAGACTAGAATTTTTATTGTATTATATTTAAATAAATATTAATTTTGGATTTTTTTTTTAAACATGTTTGATAATATTTTTTATATTTCAAGCATGTATATGCATAGATGTTTAGTTTGTTGACAGAAACATGGCTGTGTTTCCTGGTTCCAACTGTTACATTTGTCAATAGACTAGTACAGTCGATTCTAAGAGTTGACAGTAGTTTCATTTTTGCGATAAAGTAGCTTTCTATCTAAACTTGGGTTAAAACGGAAGAATTCAATGGTTGAGAGCGTGATGGTATGGTCGACTTTATAGTTTGATGGTGTGTCTTGTCTGGACGTACCAACCATCAGGTATTTGTTGGTCAGTATTTGGTCGTCTTCACGTCTTGTCTGGGCGTCCCAACCATGGGGTATTTGTTGGTTAGTATTTGGTCATCGTCACTTCTTGTCTACGACCAAGTTGCAGTTCGTTCAGGAAGTCAAAAGGTCACTAAAGGTCAGAGTTCAGTTGTGTTTCTGGATGTTTGTCAGACTGACTGTCTATGTCCTTTATAACATAGCATTGATGCATATGGGATTGATCAGTACCCCCCCCCCCCTAAAATATTTAAGATTTATAAGTAAGATATTGGAGGAAATAAATAGTAATTTATATACGTTCATATTTCATATTATATTGTTATCAAATAAGAAAACGTAAAAAGCATCTACAGTAGCCATAAGACGGCATAGATTGAGGACCACCGAAGAAGTCCAAACCAACACCACAGCAGCGCACATAAGCACAACATTACCGAACAATCATCTCCAATAATAACCTCGGCACTCTCCATTCAGATTGGGGCCGTGCTTTCGATCGCTTCTGGTAGAATAGGGCTACGTTCGTTTCTCCTCACTGATGTATGGTCCCCCTTGATTGGGTGGTTTCCTGAATAGAAGTACTTGTGATGCTCACACCCAAAATACCAATATATATATATATATATATATATATATATATATATATATATATATATATATATATATATATATATATATATATATATATATATATATATATAAACATATATATATATATATATAAACATATATATATATACATACATACATACACATATATATATACATACATACATATACACATACATATAGAAACATATGCGTGCATATACATATATACATATATTTTCATGTATACATATATACATACATATAATGTATATACACGCACACATAGTCTCTCTCTCTCTCTCTCTCTCTCTATATATATATATATATATATATATATATATATATATATATATATATATATATATATATATATATATATATATATATATATATATATGTGGAATGGGTTAATTGTTCGATACTTTGCTTTTAGTTAAGCCATACCCACCTATTTATATACCTGCGGGGGTTCACCTAATAGCCTTCTCTAAATGCCTTGTCTGAATGTCTTGTCTAAATGCCTACTGTCTCCTGACTCCCTCACTATTTCTACTCGATCTACGTCATGTCTTCCTGCTGTTTCGACTTTCCAATTTTTTTCCCCTTCCTAATGTTTTCACGCAGATTGAGCAAACCCTTAAGACGCCTCTCTCATTTATTTCCCCGTCCTGATTTCTTCAAGTTCCAACAATTACCCCAAAATTGCTTTTCTCACCTCTTTTCAATGCAGCCCCCCCCCCCCCCCCCCGCCCCCCACCCTTTCTTGCCTGCCTCCCCACTTTTCTAAGCCCACTCTTTCTCACTCTCTACTTATTAAGCAGCTAAGAGTGTTGCCAATTTTTGTCGTTTTTTTTTTTTTTCTCTTCTCCACTCCAATATATTTTCATTTTTACTGCCTCTTTTTTTTTCCCTTTTCAATTTTCCCTTCCAATGCTGTGCCATAATTCTATCAGTCCTGGTCAGTCGGAGTCAATTGTACAGTCACATTGAATTAAACTGACCACAAAGATTGACCGCTGGCTCCGTCTGCTGGTCCTTTTCTGGACGGGTTTCTAGACCGGTTTCTAGACTTGACAGCCAGTGAAGTCTTTTTCTAATTAGATCCGTTACAGGAAAGTAATCTCAGTGTTTAATTGAATTCGGAACCATTTTTTTATGAAAATTGCTCCGCTATATTTAATAAGTAAATTTAATTGAACTTTTTTTTTTAAAAATGGAAACTTAATTTAATTGGATTAGAAGAAGAAAAAATCGTGAATTATTAAAACGATATTTTAATATATTTGTTTTATTTTTGTTTTATTTTTTTATTTTTATCTTTCTTATTTAAAAATGCTCGGGTGGTTTTATATATGTGACATTTCATAGTACCTGTGTCCAAAGGGCGTAGTAATCTTTGGGCGTGAGTCCCCAATGCGCCTGTTTTCAACAGAAAACTGGTCTCAACAGGACCCGGATTTAGGAAGGAAAGGGAAAATAAGGTCAAATAAATCAATTAGCTCCCTTCACCCGGATTGTGTCCCTTCCCTGCAGCGGCCTTCATTTATTCTGGTCACTAAGTGGTCAGCTTATGCAGGGGCAAGGTCGAATATGGCCCCTGGCCGTGGTCAGTGAGGGGATTAGTGGCCATGTCACGAGACTTCCTTCAGCTTGGTGGGGGTTTTGTATCCTTTCTCTCGCTACATTCATATCGATCTCGGATAGATGGATGGATGGATGGATGGATGGATGGATGGATGGATGGATGGATGGATGGATGGATGGATGGATGGATGGATGGATGGATGGATGGATGGATGGATGGATGGATGGATGGATGGATGGATGGATGGATGGATGGATGGATGGATGGATGGATGGACGGACGGACGGACGGACGGACGGACGGACGGACGGACGGACGGACGGACGGACAGACATACAAATATATAGATAGATAGACAATTAAGTTTCTATTATTTTTAATCCAATTAAATCTACTGATTAAATAAAAATGTAATTAAAAGACCTGAAGAAAGACGTAGAGTTAGACTAAAGACCAGTAGTATAGTACAATCTCTGTCCCGGTTCTCATCCTACCACCTCCCTCTGTTGTTTGAGGCCGCCACTAGCTGACCTAGCACTGACCACTGATCTGATTGAGTTGATGGACTGGGCCGCGTACTTTCTATTATTTTAAAGTCCGATCTGGAGCCGGTCCGTCCCCCCCCCCCCCCCCCCCCAACGTAACCTTTTTACGTTGAGAGACCTGTACCGGATTGTTGTCGCCTGGGGACGTACGGTATAGGTCAGTTTGGACGTAAGCTCGTGTGTCCAGTCTACCGTGACTTCATCAGATGAAAATTGTTTCCTCATTCTTTTTACTTTTTTTTTTTAGCTATGTACTTCTTAAAAGCCGATAGATAGTTCTTGTTCCCTTTACACTATTTCGTTATTCTAAAACAATTTGTCATTTTATAGGGGGGAAAAATGAACTTTCTTAGTTTTAACCCGTTTACAGTATTAGCTTTATGGCAATTTATTACGAGAATTTATCAACAACTCTTCAACTTATTTTTGAGACGCAATTTATTTCCTTGATCGATTCCATAAACGCTCTGGCTATTTTGAAATGAATTTTCTTGACACGTTATGTACAGCTACCTCCCCTTAATGTTTTATTCGAGTTGTCCGCTCCTAAAGTGCGAACGATGTTTTTTGGAGCAGGGAAGAAAACTCTAAGGGACGTTAATGCGTGTTATTTGTTACGGCTGAGGTGGTCTCCCTTTATCCTACCAACTTGCGAGTCTTTGATAGAAATCAATTACAGCATTTGTAATCAGGCTTTTTTTTTGTACCAATGCAAGGGTTCTAAAATTGTCATTATTGTGTACCTTTTTTTTTAACTTAAGCCTATAAATTATGAAACTCTGATAAGTTTTACATTTACGATACAAAAACGTATCAATATAGTAATGTTTTAGAACATTTTTACTGAAGTATAGAACATAATTTCGTACTTTATCACTATGTCACTGGGCTGGGTACAGTTTGAGAATCATCGGCTGGAAGCTGTTTCTCGTCCCGTGTTGGCCATAGACCACATGGCCTTGGCCAGGGGGATTCTGGGGACGATTGGTGAATAAGAAAATAGCAGACTCTTATTTGATGGCCGCTTAGAGTACAGGGCTGGGTACCTAGTGGTCACCTCTGGAGACGTGTCGGTCCCGGGTAGGGGGAGTTTAGTGGTGACATGGGGGAACGGGGGGGGGGGGGTGTTATGGATTGGGATAGCCTACTAATAAGACGAAGTTCTACCGAGCGCTTCTGTTTTTTACAAGCTTTTATTTTAGTTCGCAACGTCCGTTTGTTTGTTTATGGGTTTGTGGTAAATCTTGTAAATCAATTTTAAACAATTTCTAATGCAGCGATTTCGTTCAAACTTTTCAGATACGTTCCACTTCGATGGCAAAACAAGTATATCTAATTTTTAATTTAATTCGATGTTTAATTATTCATTAAAAAAAAATTCAAAACTAAGGGGAGATAACAAAAATATAGCACTCTATAGATTACTATACTCAATAGAAAAGAAAGCAGATTAGTTTTATTTTCTTATTTTTTGGTGCATTTAAAAGTTTGTTGCTGTAAAGGTTTTTTATACTTGTTTCATTTTCTACATTTTAGTGATTCCTAAAATATTTTCTTTCTTACATAACAAACCACTTTACTCACTTATATAACCAACTACTTCATTTCCTCATATAACCAGCCACTCCATTTCCTCATATAACCAGCCACTCCATTCCCTTATATAACCATCAATTTCACTCCCTTTCCTATTTAATCACCTCTCTCACATACAATACTCACCCCTCCCTTATCCCAAGCTTAACGGTATAACCACCTTACACCTTCAACCCCCACCCCCATTCCCCACCTCTAATAATTAAAGTCTTCCTGTACGTCCGCTAAAAACTTGGCTTTAGAGTTCATTAACACCAGCCCCACTGAAGCCGGCGTATGGATGTAGGGCTGTGTTGTGTGCGTGAGGCACCGAGAATGTTTACAGATGAGAGTACTAAATCACGTGACCGTGGGCGTTACACAACCTTGTATTGAGGGGGGGGGGGGAGAAATGAGTCCAGTCTAGCCATGATTGTTGTTTTGTTTTTGTTTTTTTTTTCCCTTCGAGTCTTGCCAATGTTTACAATGTTTTCGTGTCGTGTTTGGCCTTTGATATGAGCTTTGTCTGTGTCTTAACCAACATTTATCATACATCATTATATTACCCTGCTTGACGAAATAGTCGTCTGTGTGTGTCTTCCTATAGTCTCCTAATTTAATTTCAAGTGAACTTTGTAAAATATACAACACTAATGCATTGGCGTGTACTATAGACAATACTTAAATTAACGATTATTCATTTATATCAGAGGTTCTTAAACTTTTTGGAGGTACCGAACCCCACCAGTTTCATATGCGTATTCACTGAACCCTTCTATGGTCCGCACTAAAAAAACACTATCTTGAATTAAATGTGTCGTTTAAGTTTAAAAACCACTGATTTAGATTTAAATTTTAAAATTGTGTTTTAAAAAATCCTCCATTATAAAATTGCCACATACTGCTCCATTAGAAATACATTCTATTTCGTAACTATTATCATTACAACTTATTTGCTAATTTTCTATATCAACGCGCATGATACGAAGGCCGGGCTATGTAATAACAATAATACTCTTATTACACCCCACGTTGCACTATCTGTAATTACATAAGTATCACACGTGATATGTGATACTGGCATCACAAATGTGATTAAAATAATACCCATGTCCAACATCAGCCGTGTGTGACAAATGTAGCAGAAGACCACGATATAACGTGTGACGTCTACTCACGCGAAACTGTACTCAACCACGTGATATATTTGACATGATTACATGTATTTATACAGCACGCTTTATAACCACGGCGTGTTTATAATAGGCTGTGTGTCGTGTATGTATTTATACTCAAGAGGACTACATTAGCAAGGGCTACAACTCACGGATACTGTATCGATAAATTATTTCCTCCTTCCTCCCTACCCTCACATACACAACCCCCTCCTCCCCGTCCCCCTAGTATACACCGACACCCCCTCGTGTTTTACAAAACCTCGGCCGCAAAAAAATGGTTTCATCATGTATATTCGCCTCACTTTTAAATCGCAATTACTTTAGGATCACTGCACGCGTGCGACAAGTAATCTAATTACCCGTGTTGGTTTGTCGCATGCAGATCACTTGTGCGTTTTATATTCGTCAAATCTGTATGGGTAGGGGGGTTGGTGGAGGGGGGGGGATGAGTTGGTTGTCCAGGCACGAACTATTGATATTGGCTTATGGATCACTAATACTAAACACACACGCTCATGGGAATTTGTTTGATAATAATGACTGAGTATGGGATTATATTACTTTCAGCTTTAATTAAATTTAATCTTATCACTGCAATGACCCACTTAGATCCATACAACTGTTACCTTTCTTACTATATATATATATATATATATATATATATATATATATATATATATATATATATATATATATATATGTATAATATTATAATACAATATGTAATTACTTTGTTTACTGGTTCGATAACTCCGATCCTAATGTCTCTAATGTTTAGATTATAAATGTATTATTCGGTGTAACAAAATGTATTACGCAGTAATTACCGGAAGTTATTTGGTTTTATAAAATCGTACTCACGCATCCTCAACCCCATCCCCCTACACCACATCACCACCACCATTTAATCTAAGATCTCCTGCTATAATTTCTTGTCTCTATCGTCTACCTCCTCAATAACCCGACCCGCTTATTTCTCTTTTAGCCGAATCCCCCCCCCCCCCCCCCTCAGCAAAGAACCAATTGACACAACAACTTAAAAATCCATCCATCATTCTTCAACATGGAAGTAATAAGCATGAGTAAATCTCCAATCACTCGCTCGCTATAGCCTCGATCTCTTTCATGTGCGGCTTCTTAAGGAATCGGTTTATAGCTGTCTTCTTTTGGTATGACCCACCATTACCTCCCTCCCCCCCCCCCCCCCTTTTTTTTTTTTTTTTTTTTTTTTGGTCCGACCGGTTTAAGAAAAACGCTTCAAAACGCGACATTCATTACGATTTGTTTCAATTTTAGTTTAAAATATGGAGCATGGTATAATGGTGGATTGTGTTGGGGAGGGATAGTGGAGGGACTGTAAGAGGAAGCGGGGTTTTATGGGAGGGCGGTGCGCGGAGGGGGGGGAGAGGAATTCTCTAGACAGGACCGGCTCGCAGCGAGAGCGAGTGAGTGCCGAAACCGGATTTCACGGCAGCCGGACTAATGGCTTATGATGTTGCCGTTGTGTGTGGAGACGGTGTTGGTGCGGTCTCCTCGTCGTCACGGCCAGGATCACGTGACCAGTTTGTTGTTCTTTCATCTCGGACTTATTTGACCAGTTCTTGTGTTGTTGTTTTGGTTTTTTTCACTCACTAGGTGGACCGAGCCAGAGACTAACTCAACTCATTTTTCGTGTTCACTAGTTACCCCGATATTTTCGCTGTGTTGTTTTTTGGATATTGAACGTGTTTTACAGTGCATCAACAGCTGTGTGGTTTTAAAACACGTTTAGTAATTATTGTGTAATTATTTTTGCAACTTCATTATTCGTATGCCAACCAGTCTTTGGGTACCTCATACTTCTAGATTAATAAGTTACGTTTTGAAATAGAGAAAAGCGGAATGAATACTTCAAATATTCGTTCTTACCTATCTTTTCTCAAAGATGAACCTTATCCTTCAAGTGAAAATTGTCGTCTCTCTATTTCGTATTGATTTTGTCAATACATAGGCTATACGTGTAAAGATATAGATATAGATTAAGATCAAGATAGAAATAGATATATAGATATTTAAATAAATCAGTATGTAGATGTAGATGTAGACGTAGATAAAGATGTTGATGTAGATATAGATGTAGATAATATAGGTATATATAGAGAGAGATTATATAAATATGGATGTTAAATGTCCGTATTTTGTGTCTATGCTTCAGTATGTTGATGTGTCTAGAGTGTAGACATTTTAAAAAGTTTAGACATTGTGATGTAGCCTTTTCCTTTTCAGACACGTGTTAATTATGCATGGCTGTCGTCTGCAATTCTGGCGGTCGAAATTCAAAGGGGAATAGCCGGGGACTGGGAAGAGTTAGATTCTTGAATACATTCCCTCCGCCCCACTCTTCACTAAACTTGTTTGCTGCAAGTTTTTTTTTATTCAAACGTTTTAAATCGTTTCCGTTTTATTTCTCCGGAAGCTGACGTTTGGGACCTGTTGTTCGAGGACGTCAAAGAAGTGAAAGATACTTTTTGGTTGTTGGTGTAGGGGTTGAGAATGGGAAGTTGCGAAAAATATAGTGTAATTCTATCTTGATACCTAGGTAACCATTGGGCAGATGAAGTAGAGTTCATCTGTATCTTGACCACGCACGGCATATGAAGGGATGGTGTGCTCAGCACTATGCCCAGACGCCTTTACTATAATGTAACAGATAATATAATTATGTGTATGTTTGTATGTGCTTTTGTATGTGAGATAAGTTTTTTGTAAGGGGAAGGGGGCTTGGTGTTTGATGTTTGTGATAATTTGGACTTTGTTGTATTGGCTGGACACGGAGATAGTTATTTGTTACAAAGATTTGGATCTGTATCACGTAAGAATGATGTTTCTGTTCCGATGCACGCGGTTTTTACTTGAAAATGGTCACCGTGTTGAAATCAGTAGGAAATTAGACTTTAGTGTGTGTTTATGAACCAGATGACTTAATTTTTAAGGCGACTTTGCAGACTTGTCGAAGTTCTGTTAAGCTAGAGGTGTTGATTTATGTGTTGGTTAATATTTGCTTTTGCTGTTTTCGTGAATTCTTTTTTTTTTCGGTTTTTTTTCAGTTGGACAACAAGCTATTGCTATTTGGATCGTGGATCTTTTATTGGGAACTTGTTGGGTTGCATTGTAGTTTTTTAAAAAATTCTTGGTCTTGCGTCTTTTTTCGTATATTTTTCTTTTTGTTTGTTTGTTGTTGGGTTTTTTTTTCGGGTTTTATATGTGTTTGTCTATTAATCTCCGTGTTGTTGTTTTTTTATGTTTGGCCATTACATAGAATATTTCTTGTCTGACTGTTTCATTTCCTAGACGCAAGATACTCTGGACTCTGTAGTCGTTTGGGAGTGCCCGGGGGAGGAGCCATGGCGCTAAGCCCATCTATCTAAGCCCATCAGGCAGCCATCAGTATGGAGATTACAGCCATCTTTAACCAGGAGTCGGTTAATTCCTGGTGTCCGCTAAAAGCTGGTGGAAAAAAAACACATGATTCTATTAGACACGCATTACGACATTGGGCAAGGATAGACTTCGTCTTCCTTGTGACGTAGTGGGTTGGTCTCTCGACCGGAAGTGGAGATGGGAGGCTGGGTAGGACAGTGGGGTGGTTTACGGTGAGTGGTTTAGGGGTTGATGGGTTGTCCACACTGCGAGGTTGGGCCGGGTTTTGTATTTATTTTAAAGTAGAGCAGAATATATGTGCTGAAGTATATGCACGAAATAATGGCCAAGTTGTAATAAATTGTGTTGAGGTTTTTTTCTCTAAACGTGTTGTGTTTCATGTCATTTCTCGCACTGTAAAACATTTAATGAAACGATGGGTCGATAACTTTTTTTTAAAGTTCCGAACCACAATATATATTACTTCTGCTAAATGTATTTCGCAAGCCGCACTATCAGATGTATATTAGTTCCGAGGCTTTAGTCTGTAGAGACTTCATTAGAGCAAGTGTTTTGTGGGTTGTTTCTTCTCTCTTGTCTTATCAACACGTTCATGCACCAAGCACGTAAACCTGCGGTCATTCATCTGAAGAGCCGCTGGCACCTACAGAGCTGCAGCAATCTTACCCTAGTTATTAGGCCTTAAAAGTCTTGTATTCTGATACATCTTTGGTTCTTGTTGTTTTTACCAATTGCCCGAACTTCTTCGTTCTTAAATGTAATATTGGAAGGGATTTCCACCAACACAATACAGTATTACGTGTCAACTTGTGATGCACCATATGGCTCTGATTTCAGCCTGCTTTTCTTTTTGGATTTGCTTTCATAGCTTTTGATCACCCAAAAACAAACTACAAGGCAGCAGTTGTTTGATTTTGGAGTCGTCTCTCCTGGATGGGCTGCTATCCCCAGCTTTCTAATCTGCCCTGGTGTTCGAACTCGGGACTTTTCGGTTTAACATCTATGAGTTGTACCGACTCTACCACGCCGTCCCCTACCTATAACTTAACCATCGATATTTTTTATCGTTTTTCTATATGTAAATGTTGAGATTTAACTCCCGCCACTTTTCTCTGTACAAACGTTGTGTGAGCGCTCCATCTCCAACTTACGTATCACTCGTAGACAAACAAGTCAAAAATCGATAGGATTTCTTCACCATCTCCTGACGCAATGCCGTCCTCCGAACCTCCTAGCCCTCAACCGTATCCTCGGTGTTTGTGAACGTTTGGCGAAACGTCCGCGAGGCCCGATACACATCATTAGAAAGCTGTCCAGGTAAAGGAGAAAATAATCGATAGCCTGTTTCGTGGATTCAATTTATCGAACGAGCGCGCGTTCAATTAATCCTTTTTATTAAATGTTGCGGGTAATTGGTTTACTTAAAACTGCCACTATCTCAAGGGTGTGGTGGGGATTTTAGTTTTTTTCCGACGAAATTTAGCTTGGCAACCATTTTGTTACCATAGTTACCTCATCATTAAGTTATGAGCGACGTTGGTACAAATGGTAACAACTCATATGAAACGCGTTATAAATCAAATAAGTCATTTTATTTTGGCACAAGCGCTTAAGTTTTATTTTTAACTGCTTATATTAGATTCGCATTATGTGCACGCCATAATTTATTATTGCTTTAAAACACAACCCGCCATCCTTTGTTAAATTCTTGTTCACTAACAGTTAATTTCTTACATTAAAATGTAGTAGTAACACAGTGTTTACACTTGCGACATGTACATTCAAACATGACCCTGCGGAACATGTATACTAAGTTGCTGCAAGTTTGTCTCTTTTTAGACTTGTGAACGTGTTGTAAGGAAGACAGAAGTGATAGGATAACAAAAATATGTTGTTACAATATAGTTTGGTCAGTTTCTGTTCCCGATGATAAGTTTTTACAAGTTTAGGTGATATATCAAACTACTGGTGGCAAACTACTGGTCAATTTATTGTAAAAACATCAGCTGTAGGGAGACGGACGCTTTTGTGGATAATGGGAATTGGGGTGGGGTGGGGGGGGGGCTAAAAATTGTAATCGTGTGATGTAGGGTTGGATAAGTGAATGGTCTACAAATGGAATTCTCGGGTACAGAAACAGGGTGGGTAGGAACGTAATGATGGAAAATTGGGGTAGGGTAGGGATGCGGTAATAGACTAGGGTAAGGTGGGGATGTGGGGTAGGGTGGGGATGCGGTGATAGACTGGGGTAAGGTGGGGATGCGGTGTTAGGCGGGGGTAGGTGGTGATTGGTTTAACAATTGAGATGTGGGCTGGGCGGCGAGTGGTGGATGCTGGGTGGTGAGTGGTGGATGCTGGGTGGTGAGTGGTGGATGCTTGGTCGTGAGTGTTTGATGTTGTGTGGTGAGTGGTGGATGCTTGGTCGTGAGTGTTTGATGTTGTGTGGTGAGTGGTGGATGCTGTGTGGTGAGTGTTTGTTGTGTGGTGAGTGGTGGATGCTGGGCGTCGAGTGGTGGATGCTGTGTGGTGAGTGGTGGATGCTGGGTTGTAAGTGGTGGATGCCGTTTTCCACCGAATTAGAACCACACTCTGTCACCAGAAAATGGCATCCCTGTGTTTTTGTCAGCCGTAGACCGGCGCCGGTGGAAAATTTAGCTCTAAATAATTGATGTCGGCGTCATCGGCTACTTTCACTTTATTTAATAAGTTCTCTCCCTTTCTGTCTGGCTCGGCGGTTCTCAATTTGTTAAAACACTATTACTCGCTTTTCCCTAACAGATTAGTTACTGGCCTTGTATTATTCTTTATAATTGTGTTTACTTGACGAAGACCCTTTCTAAACTCAAGCAGAGGAACTATAATGTTGAGGTATCTTCCCAATGCGTGTTAATGTGAATCGTTTGGATTGTCAGGATACCCCTGCCGTATTTTAATGGACATAGACCGGCACTTTAAGGAAGATGAAATTCTGCTTTCATCATCGGTAAGGGGTCAGGCGCTGACGGGTGGTGTCGGCCTGTGGGGTGCTTTCGGTCCCGTGGGGTCCGTTGTTGTTTTTGTTTCGAGCTCTTTCTATGGAATAGGGCTGGGTCAGTGGGACAAGTTTGGTCAATTATTTTATTGGTCAGTGAAAGTTGGTCAATTATTTTATTGGTCAGTGAAAGTTGGTCAATTATTTTATTGGTCAGTGAAAGTTGGTCAATTATTTTATTTGTCAGTGAAAGTTGGTCAATTATTTTATTTGTCAGCGAAAGTTGGTCAATTGTTTTATTGGTCAGTGAAAGTTGGTCAATTATTTTATCGCCAATCAAAAGTTGGTCAAACAACATATATAACAGGATAGTAACAGTTGGGTACATAAAAAGACGGTTCAGTTATGTCGTCAAACTAGTCAATAATTTCCAGACATCATATATTTTTTGAAAGCGATTCCGTTAAAAAAATATTTGTTACAAAAAACAGATTACGGCAATACATTTAGATTTTCAAATATTTTTCTTATTCAAACCCAAGGGTTTGATTTTTGGCTCGGTTGAAGTCTCGGTGTTATCCAGAAAAATATTTCGAGGAGATTTTGCAATCTTATTCTCTCCCTTTCTTTGCTACTTACGGCTTATTTCCCTTTTTTTAAGTTTGTGAACGCGATTGAGTCGGTTCGTTTAAGTGCTGTCGACTGGGCCGGTCCGACTTTTTACTAGTGTCTGGTACAGACAATTAGAGCGAGTGTTAGCTCGACACTTAACCGTTGTTAGTGGCTCTTTCAGGGCGGTGGGGGGGGGGGGGGGGAATGTTGGGAGGAGAAGGGGAGTGCGGTAAAGATGGGGTGAATTAGGTTTTATAGTAGGCCGGATGGAGAGATGTGGTTGGTGTGAATTAGGTTGTAGGGTTGGGAGGGTGGTGTGGGTTGGTGTGAATTAGGTTGTAGAGTTGGTAGGATGTTGTGGGTTGGTGTGAATTAGGTTGTAGGGTTGGTAGGATGGTGTGGGTTGGTGTGAATTAAGCTGTAGGGTTGTTAAAATGGAAATATTGGGTTGTGGTGAATTAGGTTGAATAGTGCTAAGGCTGGTGAGATGTGGACGATAGAAAGATGTGTAGAAACGGTGACAGTTGTTGAACTTCGGGGCTTCAAAAGCGGGTGTAGCTCATCTAAAGACACATATTCCACATACACCCACGCATACAATCACATGCGCATACTATTTGAACATACACACACAAATACACTGGAACCTTACGCAGATTTCTCCTAAAGATACCGCGGGGATGAAAATTATTTTCATCTTCCTTTCTTTTTTTATTTAAAAAACTTACAAGTTCGTTCATTAGTCTTTACTTGAGCAATAGGAAACCTACATTGTGAGAGACGGGGAAAGTGGGGGGGGGGGGGAGGGGAGGGATAGAGTGAGCAGTTGTTTGGGAATGGACCAGTTTGCCTGGACTTGTTATAGAATTCCCCACACCAATCATGGAATGTGCGGGAACATATTTTAGAATTCCCCACGCCAATCTTGTGGTGTAAATTGTCCTTTTGGGGACGCTAGTAAAAAAAAATAATGCAAGCAACAGTTTGAAGAGGAAAAATGTTGCAATCATTTAAACGTGTAAGCTGTAAACTAAAATATTGAAATAAAAGCTTTTAAAGTGAGTGTTCATGTTGAGCTTTTGTCAAGCCTATTGGGAAATATTTGTTAATTGATTAAAATAATTTTTAAAAAACGTATTTCTATAATAGAAAATAGATAATGTATAAAAAAAAACTAGACGTTTATTTAGAAATGTTGAGCTGGTACCATGGGATCTTGTGTTTATGGGAAATGGGTAGGAAACAACAGGAGAAAGATGGGTATTGCGACTGAGCTAGCAGGTAGTTTTGGGATAGTGATCGATTTCTCTGGGTTAATTGTCAGCTCGCCACTACTGCGTTGTTTAAAGTCTGCCCATCTGCGACTGTAAGATATATATTTATCTGCGTCTGGGTGAGTAATTAACTTCCTTGTTTAGAAGTTCTGTGCCTATCTGCGTCTAAGTTCCTTGTTTGTGTTTATGCCTATATGCATCTGTTCCTTGTTTAGAAGTTTCATGCCTATCGGGGTATAAGTTCCTTGTTAGGCCTATGCCTATCTGCGTCTAGGTTCCTTGTTAGGCCTATGCCTATCTGCGTCTTAGTTCCTTGTTTAGGTCTATGCCTATCTGCGTCTTAGTTCCTTGTTTAGGCCTATGCCTATCTGCGTCTTAGTTCCTTGTTTAGGCCTAAGCCTATCTGCGTCTTAGTTCCTTGTTTAGGCCTAAGCCTATCTGCGTCTTAGTTCCTTGTTTAGGTCTATGCCTATCTGCGTCTTAGTTCCTTGTTTAGGCCTAAGCCTATCTGCGTCTTAGTTCCTTGTTTAGGCCTATGCCTATCTGCGTCTTTGTTCCTTGTTAGGCCTATGCCTATCTGCGTCTTAGTTCCTTGTTTAGGTCTATGCCTATCTGCGTCTTAAATCATTGTTTATAAGGTATGTGTCTATCTGCGTCCAAAGTCCGTCTTTAAAAAGTCTGTGACTTTCCGCGTCTGTGTGAGTAATTAAATTAACGTTAACTTGATCTTATTTTTTGACACAGTCCAAAGCTATCATTTAATTATTTTTAAAAAAAAAATCAAAGTTATTTTTTTATTTCGCTTGATCCCATTTATACTGGCAAATATTTATCTACCCTCAACATTTGACTGCAGCAGAACCAAGGTATCACCCTTATGACGTCCCTGAGTTCACCCAGCTCTCCTGAATACCCAACTCCAGTTGGCGGATATGGCATTGTTGGCCCCATTATCACATAAACCATGTAAAAAAATAAACAGGTATACTCTACTGTATCTGTCATACGGACGGCCATGTCTGAAAGGGTACTTTACATTTTTCTTATAAGCAGACATTGAGGTTTCGTTTTTTTTTCGGGCTAGTTTCTTCCCTCAATCGATTTTTTCTTCTATACATAAAAAATGGATTTCTGCGGGGTATCGAAGAAAAAAATATTCGTTATGTAACAAATGATTGAGGATACAATAATGGCTTGCCCCTCAAACCGAAAAACTTTAACCGTCTTTGACGTGGATGCGCAGACAACTTCCGATGTTTTAAGAAAACAGGGGCAGAGAAGGCGAAGATCACTCTGTCTGATTACGTTATAAAATATCGATAAAAACCTTACCTCCCCTTCTTTAAAAAAAAAAAATCTCGCCACCGTCACGTTATGTAATTTGATATTTCTAATTTCTTGTCCACGGATACCAACGACATGATATTGGGAAGCCAATGATCGGGGGTTGTTGTGATCTATTTTTAGCCGCGCTGTGATGTTGAGACGATGAAAAAATAAATAAACGTGTACTGTAGTTGTGTGTAGTTAGTCTTGGGGTTGATGTACATTTTTAGACTAGAACGTTCTTCTTGTGTGGATTCATTAGTGAATTAAATGTTTTAAAAGATAGCGCTACAAGTACGGACTAGATATTTTAGATAGAAAACTGTCCGTTTTAAATCTATCCGTAAGAAAATTGTCTGTTGGAAAGCTATCCGTTAAAAAGTTGCCCGTCATATAATTGTACGTTACGGAACTGTGTTAGAAAATTGTACGTTACATTAATGTCCGCTAGAGAACTATCCGTTAGAAAACTGGTCGGTTTAGAATATTATCCGTTAGAAAACTGTCCGTTTTAAATCTATCCGTAAGAAAATTGTCTGTTGGAAAGCTATCCGTTAAAAAGTTGCCCGTCATATAATTATACGTTATGGAACTGTTAGAAAATTATCCGTTACATTAATGTCCGTTATGAAAGTGGTCGTTTTAGAACATCCGTTAGAAAAAATGTCCATTCGAACAGTCCCCGATAAAATACCATTGAAAACTGTCCGTTAGTAAATAGTCCGGTAGAAGTATGTCCGTTAAAACTGCTATATAAGAAGGTGTTTGTTGGTCAAACAGCATTTACACTAGGAACATACACTGCTAACATACACTGTTAACATAATAGCTTACTCACGCTGTAAACTTACACTGCTAACATACACTGTTAATATGCACTGCTAACATACACTGCTAACACACTGTTAACATACACGCTAATTTACGCTGTTAACATACACTGTTAACATACGCTGCTAAGCACATGATTTGAGACCCGGTTAGAAAGAGACACAAAAATGGCTTGCATCACTGGGTAGTTTTCCGTTAATCATTGGTGAGCAACGACTTAATTATCTGATTTTCACGCGGTTTTTGATTGATTAGAAATTATAATCATCTCTGTTGCGCCATTTGTCATAACAAATTATTTTTTTATTTCATTACGGACCGCTTCATTCGTGTGTAGGAAAAAAAATTGGGGGGGGGGGGGGGTATTTTGGTATCGGATGCAACCAAGTTGGCTGTTGTGCAAAGGCTGGGGGGTATATTGTGGCTGCGAGATTACAGCGAGACGAAAAAAATTTAGACGAGATTTTTTTTTTTTGTGAAACGCAATGGACAATTACTACCGCCACGTGCTCTCGGACAAGTGCCAAGTTTAATATCAAGGCAAACTTGCCATTTCTAGAGGAGGTTAAGTCATAGCGTCTCTTGTTGTTTCGTCCTGCCCGGGTTATCTAGCTCGGCGATACAGTCACAACACTTCGACAAGAAGTTGGCCAGTCTGATATAATGGCCATACAAGAAGTTGGCCCGTATGATGTTATGGCCATACAACAAGAAGTTGGCCGATTCTATGAAATAGCCGAGTAGTTCCGAAAAATGGCCACACGGCCAGTACTTTGATAAAATGACCAGACGTCTTGTACTTTGATAAAATGACCATACGGTCAGTACTTTGATAAAATGACCACACAGCTAGTACTTTAATAAAATGACCACATAGCTAGTACTTTGATACAATGACCATACGGCCATTACTTTGATAAAATAACCATATGGCCAGTACTTTAATAAAATGACCACACGTCTTGTACTTTAATAAAATGACCATAATAACGTTGATACAGGGTCCAGGCTCTCTGGGCAGATGACCATTTAGAAACTGGTTAAAGTGATGGGGCGGGCTAATGGGCTAGATATGGGCAGGACCGCTTCGACCATCATCATTCATGTGGATAGCTTTTTTTATCTCTCTAAATGGGTAATCTTCGCACCATCGCGGCCCTACTGAGTTATTTTCCTTGTCTGACATTATCGCTTATTTCCCCTTCTTAAGAAAATAAAAGCACTTTATCATGTAAATTTCTCAAACAAAATGTACCTCAAGTTTGTTAAGTGTGTCGTTTTATTCTAATTTTCATAACCGCAATTTTGATTCTAAATACAAATACAGTTGTTTTTTTTTAAGGAATGATGAATAATAAGTTAGAATAAAGCGCTTCAGTTATATTCACTCCGTTATTTTAGCTTGCGTGTGGTATGAAGATAACATAGGAAAATTTATTTTCAGCAGAAAATACAGAATCGCGAATGGTTTGTTTTCATGCACAGGAAAAATAAATACCAGGTTAATATTCTAGCGTCCATTGGTGTGTATTTACCAAAGTTGAGCCTTTTAGCTGATGGCATCAATTTAATGAGAGAATTTCACGTCAAAAATCTGGTCATTCTGTTGGTTGCTGTTTTCTTCGGGCAGCTGGAAATCACTCAAAACTTTCACGCGCAGAATTCACACACACAAAACACTCACAAAACTTTTACGCGCAGAATTCACACACACAAAACACTCACAAAACTCATTCTTTCTATCCGGCTTTTACTTACTTAAATCGTAACGCTGTTCTTGAACTTGTTTTTTTTTAATAGTAGCTGTTGGTAGGTATATGTAATAAGAAATAATTTCTAGAGCATGCGGTGTAGTATTCACTGAGGTTAAAGGCAGTCACAATTACAGTAGACGTTTCGACCTAATGTCTTCGTCAGACAACGCCAACTCTTGATTTCTCTCTTTCTTTTCTCTCTCTCTCTCTCTCTCTCTCTCTCTCACTCACTCACTCACACACTCACACACACATACACAATATACTTAAGCTTGTCCAAACCTCAGCACCCTTCATAGACTCAAAAAAAAACATCCCTCCCCACTCTCTCCTAATCTTAACTGAGAAGATAATGTTCGTTGAACCAACACATTCTCTCCATCTCTCTCAGTCTCTCCATATCTCTCTGCCTCTCCGTCAAGCTTTGCTTTCCTAAACCTCAACGCCGTTCGAAGATTTTAACCTAATACTTTCTTCTCTCCATCCCTCCTCGCCTTCCCCATCCGTTCTCACTCGCCTAAATCTAAACCCAGAATATAAAACTCTCCTTAAGCTAACACCCCCCCCCCTCCTATTTTCCCTTAGAGGTCACCATGAGTGACCTTGTTAAGAAACGAAACGCGCGCCCTCTGACGGTGGATCTGATTACAATGGACACCTCGTTATGAAATAAAACAGGCCATCAAGCCCTTCCGGTGCCACAACTCTGAACGGATACATCAGTCCGATGAATGCCCGGGCGGCCGGAGTCTGTTTCCGGGAGTCGGTTATGTTGATATGTAACAAAAAAATGTGGCCATCTAGCTTGGGGTATACAAAATACAAGATGCCGATTATTTATAAATACAGAGAGATTTGTTCACTAAATAAGATGATTGCCATTAATTTAATGAATATTATGGCGTAACGTAGAAGCGAAATACTGCGTTAAGTAATTAACGTGAAGGCGGAGTATTGCGTTAAGTAATTAGTTTTTACTTTGGTTAGTTATGGTATATGTGTTTAGTGCGGGAAACGGATTGTGTGGGGTTGTATGTTAACTAAGCGAATGATATAGTTTAGTTTTCTAGTATGGCTTATGTCTTATGTGGCAGAATTCTATATATGTTTTGGCAGACTTACATGCTTTTGTGGCAGACATCTGTAATATCTGATTTTACAGACTTCTATGCCTATATGGCAGACTACTGTAGTATCTGATTTAGCAGACTTCTATAATATCTGTTTTAGCAGACTTCTGTAATATCTGTTTTAGCAGACTTCTGTAATATCTGATTTAGCAGACTTCTGTAATATCTGTTTTAGCAGACTTCTGTAATATCTGTTCTAGCAGACTTCTGTAATATCTGATTTTGCAGACTTCTATAATATCTGATTTAGCAGACTTCTGTAATATCTGATTTAGCAGACTTCTATAATATCTGATTTGGCAGACTTCTATAATATATGATTTGGCAGACCCCTGTCTATATGACTGACTCGTATAATGTCTGATATGGCAAGCTATATCTTGGGTCATATTACTGGTTTGCCAAGCTTTTAGACGAGCCAAATTGTGTTAGAGAGCATGTAATTCAGTTAGCGGTGTGTGGTGACTCAGCTAAGAGGGAACACCATGGTGTGGTGTCATGGTGAATCACATGTGCAATCGTTTGGTTACCTTTTTTTAAAAAATCTTTGTTATTCTAAGGTGTATTTTTTAATTAAATAATATTTTTAATAGGAATCTGAGGTTTAATTTCTTTTTCATAAGAATCTTAGTTAGATTTCGTTTTTAATCTAATATATATTTTTATTCAAGATGTATCGTTATTTTATATGGTAGGTAACATTTAGTTAATTTAAAAATGTAATATATGTGTTCGTTTAAGTTGTAATGTTATAGAAATTGTTGCTACATTTACTAACTCTGCCTTTTTTAATTCTTTGTTTGATTCACATTTTGCATCTATCACAAATAAAATACGCTGGGTTCACTACATTTACTGTCGTGTCCCAACATGGTACACCGGTTTACCCCCTAGGGTCGAGTTTAATGTCGGCTTTGTTGTCGTGGTGACGCTTTGTTGATTGCGTCGAACATGATTGTCGTGTGTTGGTTTAAAGCGTATGATCCGTAATGGGCTGCTGTTGTGATGTTTGTGAGCTTATGATCCGTTATGGGCTGGTTCTGTTGTGATGTTTGTGGGCTTATGGTGGGCTCAGTCTGTAATGGGATGCTGTTGTTGTGATGTTTTTGTGGGCTCATGATCCGTGATGGATCATGTGACGATGTCGTGATATGTGTGTGGATTTACTCTGAACAGCGTTGATGTTAATTGTGTTCGCATTTCGTGGTGGAAATTATGACTTCTCAGAAAGCGTTGATGTAAATCAGGAGTGTCAGAAAACGGATGTAAATCAGAGGTGTCAGAAAACCTTGATGTAAATCTGAGGTGTCAGAAAGCGTTGATGTAAATCAGAAAGCGTTGATATAAATCAGGGGTGTGAGCAAACGTTGATGTTAATCTGGGGTTTCAGAAAGCTTTGCTGTAAATCAAACCGTGCACGGACCGCCGTGATGTAAATCAGTCCACTTTGTAAACACGATTGAAACCCGGGTTGTTTATTGACCCCATTCCTTCCACCCAGGCCACGCCTGGACGTGACGATTTCACGCCTGCTTCACTTAACATTCACCCCCAGTTCCCGCCTTTTCTAAGGCAGACATTTTTTTTACGTATTATCTCTCTCAGGCCTAGCGTGCTTCTCTAAATTGTCGCCCCTCGCAAAAAGAACATGAACTCGGCTCAAGTAGTCTCCCCCTGGTGATTAGAAATCATGACCGGAAGTTATTTGAAACTGGCCAGAGAGGCAATTTCTGGTCAAAATGGCTTCGTTCGCCATCTTGAGACATTTAAGTTTACTCACCTCCTGTAGAGCACAGCACGTCTGCTCACATTTATGCAGTACGGAAGTTTATAGAAAATTTTTGGATGTCTCTGTTTTCATAAGATTTTTAGATATCTGCGGGTTTTTTTTAAATTATTAGATTTCTGCAATTTTTAGAAGATTTATATTTTTTTTTTTTTTGGAACACAAGCACTCTAGACAATTATTTTTTTCTTGATTTGTTTTTTCGTGTTTTGAGTCTGTGTTAATGTTTTCATTAGTTTTTAGATTGGCTATGATAAAACTTGTTTAATAAAACAAATTTGGAATCATTTATACTCACACGCTTTTAATTCTTTAAAATGCAATAAAATTAAGAAAATAAACACATTTTCTAAAGATCTGTAAATATATTATACAAATTGCATTATTATTAACTACCATTACTATTGAATATTATAATATTTAAATCAATTTTAGTGACTCAAATAATATGAAAATGACATATTCTTACATTGTCATTGGAAATGAATTAATCTGAAAAGATTAAGAAATAGTTGCATTAGATAATGTAGTAGTTAGAAGAATTGACCAAAGACTCAGCCACCTATATGTCGAGCTAAGTAAAGGCTTGCTAACATTTGTTAACGAAAATCGTATGTTTGTTGAACGGCGTACATTTGTTCTGAAGTTGTTGCTAAAGATGATAGATTATATCACGTGTTAGGCTTTACAAACGAATAGAATCTGACATTATAGGATTTCAAACATGAAATGTCTGCAGAAATCAATACTAGCTCTGCGAGATGTAAAATTTTAATGAGCTCCGTTTTAGTGAAACTTGTTAAATTATGGTTTTGTGTTTGTTATGTGTGTATGTGGTGGTGGTTGTGATTGTGATATGGGGGGTGGGGATTATACATCAAATATGTAGTGTTCAGAACGCGATTATATGTAAGGTGTTTGATACATAATGCACTGTGTACTATTTTTAAACTCTGATATATTCATACAACATGCATTTTGTGTGGTGAGTACCTTACCCCTAAGATTATCCTAAACTCGAAACCTAATCCATGGGTGGACGTGGTCGAGTCGGTTAAGCTTATGGTTGCTAACCCGTAAAGTCTCGAGTTCAAACAGATGGGGCTCATTAGCTGGGTACAGCAACTCATCAAGGAAAAACAACAAAAGACAAAAGCTATGGAAGCAAATATAAAAGGAAAAGCAGGCTGAAATTGGATTCAACGGCCTATATGGCTCATAACAAGTTGACACGTAACTCTTGATTGTGTTGGATAGAATCCCTTCCAACATTAAAAACAAAGAACAAGAAGAAAAAGAAACCTAACCCAGGGGTGTGCGTGGTCGAGTCGGTAAAGCTCATGGCTGCTAAACCGAATAGTTCGAGTTCAACAAAGGCTATGGAAGCAAATCCAAAAGCAGGCTGAAGTCGGAGTCAATGGCCTAAATGGCGCATAACAAGTTGACACGTAACGCTTGATTGTGCTGGAAGGAATCCCTTCCAACATTAAAAACAAAGAAAAAGAAGAAGATACCTAAGCCTAAAAATAGACATGTCTCTCTCTGCCCCGGTCGTGTTATCTTTTGGGTTTGTTGAGCTTGGGACAAAACGTTCGATCAGAATTCAGTTATCCTGCTGGAATCGCCATTGATATTGTAACAGCTCTGGCCCGTCCCCCGGGTGGCGAATCACCCCGGCGTCGGGCGCGATGTTTCAGGATGTGGCCCGGGCCGAAATTGACTCTTCCGGAGCCGCCTGAGTGTTTGTCTAGCTCTGCATTAGCTTTAATTGTCAGCTTGACAGGGAAGCGCCTTGATACTGTGGTGCAGCGTGCCTGCGAGGGCCGAATGAGATGAAGTCTTTGCTTCATGTTCATCAACTTGCAACGTAGGTGGTGGAAGTTTTGGTCCGTGGGGGGGGGGGGGGGGGAGGAGGGGGATGTCAAGGGGCATAGAGTTTGGACCCCTGAGAAGATGAGGTTCGTTATCTGGGGGCATTCATTGATGTCATTGTATGTCATGTACACTGATGACATTTATTTGTGTCATTTTCCAATAAATACAGTGATGACATTAATTATTGTCATATTTACCAATGACATTTACTGATAAACTCTTATTTTTCCGTTATTATAAACGGGCGATTGTTGTTGTTAGAAATCACCTGAGCAATTGTCGCTTTATTAGTGGAACTGAAAGAATGTACTACGGTGTTTATATATGTACATATACCTTACCATAACCTGCAGCAATCCTTTTCACTTAGGTAGACTGCTAACCTGAAAGTCTCGAGTTCGAATCCGGGTTCAAATCAGTAAAATGTCCCTGAGTCCACCCAACTCTGATGGGTACCTAACTCAGGTTAGGGAAATAAATGCGGCTAGGCATAGGGCTGACCACATTATTACCCTTTTATGCCGAGGTCATTGAAACAGATTAACTCTACTTCATCTACCCCGTGTGGGCACAAACGGGAAAAGATGATGACCTTTCTCACCACAATGCTATATTTAACCTTTAAACCTAAAGAACCCTTACGAGAAGAAGGGTGAATTATCTGTTTTTAGGCTTTAACTTAATTTTTTTTTTTTACAATGTTTTTACGAACTCTATAACCCCTGCTAGCTTTTGTCCCAACAACTCTGATTTATTGTTTACGGTTCTGTTTTGGGGATTTAATTTTCGTAGCGCTATTTACTTAATAGGTCTAATTCTGGCTTGTTGGTGGCGCATCGGGCTATTTTTAACTTCCCTTTCCGCATCTCCCCGGTATTCTACCCTTTCCGCGTGTTTTTTTAAAGACCCAATTTTACCCGCCTGATGATGAGAAGGAAAAAATGGTAATTGCTTTCTAGAAGGGGGAAAAATATCTTCATACATGCTCTACTTTGTGAAGTGTAGTGTGTCGCTGTGTCTTTCTTGCTTTCTAATGTGTCGCTGTGTCCGTTTAACTTTCTAATGTGTCTCTGTCTGTTTTACTTTCTAATGTGTCGCTGTGTCTGTTTTACTTTCTAATGTGTCTCTGTCTGTTTTACTTTCTAATGTGTCGCTGTGTCCGTTTAACTTTCTAATATGTTGCTATGTCGGTATTTTATTCTAATATGTCTCTGTTTTACTTTCTAATGTTTCGATATACGTCCCTCTGGTTTCTAAAGTGTCGCTATATCTGTCCTGGTTTCTAAGGTGTGGCTTTGGCCGTCCTTCATAACTTTATCTTCCTTTGTTTTAGCCTTAAATAAAATGTATAAAGATAAATGTAGGTTTAATCCCAAAGGTTTGTGTTCGTGATAAATTTGTGTTCGGCTTCAAGTTTCTATTAACGTTTCTTGGAACAGGAAACCTGAAATTTCTAAATGGAAATGAAAAATTTTGAAATTTGAATTTCATTTAAAAGGTATTTTTTTGTTGAATATTTAATGCATAGCTCTCTGCTTTTGTTTTTAAGGTTTAAAAAAAAAAATCAATATTTGCTTTTTTTTTTATTTTGTATGTTTTAATACTAAACATATCAGTTTTTCATTTTCTTTTTCTTTTCTTTTTTTTTCAATTTTTAAACCCTTGTCATAAATATTTGCTTGCTCTGACATTATTTTTGGTATTGAGAGTTAGTGACATGCGCATTCAGCGTATTTTTGTTGCTATAGTTACGCTTCAAACAAAAACAAAAAACACGCACAATGCCATCCGGCCTTGAAATGCGTCACATGACCTGTTGACTTAAAGATCCTGATGATAGTGAGCATTGCTTCTGTTTCAATTTCCTGAAAGTGTGCGTGTGGTTTTGTAGCACTCACTCACAGACTCACGTGCATTGCCCTCCATTTGTTTGATTTATGAGCCAGCAATAACTCAGGGGGGAGGGGGGGGAGGGGGATCTTTCAAACCATCTAAAAAAAATGTCTGTTTTGTCTGTATCGAAGTCTTTTTTCTATACCCATCTGGGAGTTTGCTGATATTGATCAGCAATGTTGGGTTTTTTTTTCTGTGCTTCATCGAAACGCTTGAGCAAGATTTTGCCGGGTTGTTGAAAATTCTCGCACAGAGACAAGTGAATATCACTAGCATATTGAAACCACGATCTGACATGTTGAAAACCAGCACAAAGACAAGTGAATATCGCTAGCATTTTGAACACACGATATGACATGTTGAAAACTAGCACAAAGACAAGTGAATATCGCTAGCATTTTGAACACACGATATGACATGTTGAAAACTAGCACAGAGACAAGTGAATATCGTTAGTACCTTGAACACATATTCAGACATAAGGTCCATTTTTCGTTGTTTTTTTTTAAATAGCCTTACATTACATAAAGGCTTATGGGTGGGAGGTGGGAGGATCCATTACATAAGGTATAAGGAGGACAGGTCACATTACATAAACAATAAGGACAATGTCCGCTTTACATTACATACGGTGTAATGGAGTCAGGGCTAGCTGACATTACTAAAGGTGTAAGGGAGACATTCCAGCCTACATTAAATTAGATGTAAGGGAAACAGGTCCAACCTACATTACATAAGGTCTTAGGGGGCTTCGCCGTGCTTAAATTAGTGGCCACAAAATCAGGTTAACTCTACTGCCACTGCACTTTCTCTTTAAAGAGTACCTAACTTTTACATTACTATGTATATGACCAGTACATAAATGACTGCTATTTGAACTGTAGTTTGCCTATAGCCCGTCTTAATTGTTTCTATATTTGAGATTGTATCGACCTCACTACAACGTCGTTGGTTATTAATTAATTAAAATTGTAATTGGAAACGTTTGTTAGTGTTAGAGTCAGTCGAAAATTAATTGGGTGTTTTGGTTGACAAGCTGTTCACGTCGAGTGCTGGAGAAAGGGAAATAACTCCACAGACGGGAGATAACTTTAGCACATTGTGATGTTGTTTTAGCCGTAGTGACCTGCGTTTTAGACTCATGATGAATGGTAAAGGGAAGCAACTTTTTTTTTCAAGATGCGATCATTTACATGGGAAATAATTCATCTTGTTTGTCGCTTGTTTGTTTGTTTGTTTGTTTTCAAAATCTCGGTTGTGTAATTTAAAATTTCAAACATTACGTCGTATGTACATGTATTAGAGACTGGCTTTATGCTTTTCATTTTTTGCAAATACAAGACGGTAAGTAAAAATAAAATAATAAATCTTCTTAATAAAACTGTTGTGTTCTTATTATAAAATTGTCATTAAGGCATTCCATGTTTTAAATCATTTATTGATAAAAAAAAATAACTATTTTGACAGTGGTTGTTCGTACATAAATAAAAATTGTAAACATTGTCATTTAAAAAACTGGAATGGAGTACAGACTTAGTTTAAGCCAAACAAGATATAATGGTTGGGTGTATGTCAAAGTAATCTCATGATTAAAACATGAAGGTCTGGCTTGGGTTAGCACATGAATACTGCAAAAAGTGTGTTGTCTCTTTCATTATTCAAACCCTCTTCATTTTTCATGTATATGTGTGTGCGTGTGGCTCCGTAGTGTCTGTGTGTAGCTCCGTTTTATTTGTATTTGTGGCTCCATTTTGTCTCCGTTTTTTTTTTCTCTCGTCAACGCGGCTCATAGTCTGAAGGCAAGTGGGCAACTTTTTAATTATTTTTTTCTAAGCTTATTCCTGATTGGTCTAGTCTAACCAATCGAATTATCGCTTTAATATTGTAGACGGGAGGGGAATTTCTTCTGTCAGAGCTTCCCTTAAGTTACTAAAGCCGATACCACGTGACTGGAGTGAATTGAGTTCATCTAGGCCCCAATGACTTAGTGAAGCGGTTTAAGTGACGTCGATGGTTTTGTAACTTTTTTCTTTAGATTTTATCTTTGTATCCGAGATAAGAACATTTCGGGAGAATTTTTATACCGATTAACAGAGCCTCAGTTTGGACTTTGAAAACCCGGTAGTGAAATAAAATCTCTTGTTGTTACTAGGTTATCATAGGGGATGAAATGCGATTGTTCAGGAGTTGTATCGATGAGACGTTACCTTGATATAGACCAGGGGTCTCCAAACTACGGCCCGCGGGCCGGATGCGGCCCTCGAAGTCATCTCATGCGGCCCGCGGAGATCTTTTTGTCCAAGGAAAAATCGTTTGTTGGTAATGATAATGAACTTTGCGCAGAAAAATGAAAGACATGCCTGGAAGAAACTGGCCCCCGAACTGAAATTTGATAGTTAAAGCGGCCCTCGGACTGAAAAGTTTGGAGACCCCTGATATAGACGATCGATCTAGTGTGCTCTACATCAGAACTCGTAAACCAAATCTTAAGCAAATTTCTTGTTTATTGATCGATTTTAGAGCCGATGTCAATAAATAAAAATAAACTTTCATCTCAATAAATATAGATCTGCCTTCTATAACGGTAAAAAAGACTTTTTTGGGGGGTGGTTGTGTGAAGGAGATGAAATAGCTGCGAGGAAAACCATTCACGTTCTTCACCAAACTCCTCCATCCTTCAAATTGTCGCCCCCTAGAGCACTTTCAACTATTTGGTCATGCGTAATTATATTGAACCGTTCCCCCCAACCCCCCCCCTAACCCGTCCCCCAAAATCTGACTTATTTCCCTATATAGATTTACTCGACGTGGTAGTAAGTCTCACTCCTCTTAGTTTCTAATCTAATTTTAGGATTTACTCCCCGGATCTTCTTCTTCTTCTTCGTTCTTAATTATTAGTGTTGAAGGGGATCGAGATTTATCTGCCAGTGGGTTTGAACTCGAGACTTTGTTCGAATTTATCAACCATGAGCTTTTTGCCGACTCGACCACGCCTCCAACACAATTAAGCGTTACGCGTCAACTGGTTATGCGCCATTGAGGCCATTGACTCCGACTCCCCGGATATTCTGATTGATTCCCCCCCCCCCCCTTGCAATATTCTGAATTATATTTTGACTTGGTCCCCGTAATATTTGACTTATTCCCTCTGATATTCTGACTTATCCCTCTGATTTTTTAAAATTATTCCCCCTACAATTTTGACTTATTCCCCCTGATATTTTGAATTATTCCCTGTTATAATTCAGCTTATTTCCCCTGATATTCTGACTTATCCCCCTTAAATTTTGAATTATTCCCCCTACTATGTTGACTTATCTCCCCTGATATTTTGATTTATTCCCTGTAATAATTCAAGTTATTTCCGCTGATATTCTTAATTATCCCCCTTAAATTTTGAATTATTCCCCCTGTTATTTTAACTTATTCCCCCTGATATTTTGAATTATTCCCTGTAATAATTCGACTTATTTTTCCTGATATTTCGACTTATTCCCCCTGATATCCTGGCTTATATATTAATTCCCCCTGACACTGACCCACTCCACCCAGTTTTCCACTTCCCCCCCCCCCCCACCTTCCAAAAAACACCCTACCTTGTTCTTCCAGAAGCCACTCCATCCTTCCATCCCCTCCCTTATCCTTCTCTCTCCGTCTCTCTTAATCTTCCCCCTAAGTCTCCCCATCCCGTCATGTCGCGTGTGAGCACATTTTTCCCCTGGATGTCTTCGTTTGGCGTGGAGATTAACTTTACACAGTGCACTGATTATTGGGTCGAGATCTTGTGTTTGCTGTCGGGGAAGAGGGAATGGCCCTTCCATTGTCAATATACTCAGTCCGCTCTTCTGCGCCGGTGACCTAGAAGGTTAGATCCTGACATGGGTAAAATAAATCTCGGAACTGAAAACTGTGTTTACATTTTTGATTTATAGTTTGAGTTTTTATTTATTTTTTTAATGGTGCTTGTTGGTTGATTCAAGTTTGATAGGTAGTTTTTGGAAAGTGGGAAGGTTATCTAAATGTCAATTCAATGTTGGGTATTCGTCTTTGTTTTTTTTTATTTTATTGGGTTATTTTTTTTTATCCTGATTATCAAACAGTCGTTGACATTGAATTTCGATAACTAGTGTTAGATTTGTCTAGAGCGAGTCTTGGTGAAACAGCGGAGCGAGCCGTCTTGAAGCCGAGTTCGATCCTGTAAATTGCCCAAGAATCAAGTACCTCTCAAGTACATTACATAAGTATTGAGAAAAATAAAAACGTGTGCACAAAATCAGATGTGTCGATTTTAAGGATGTTGTATTTTTTTCTGTGGGTTTTTGCCTAAAAAAACAATTTGGAGTAGATAACTTATAAAAAAGAAAAGAGAAAAAGCATTCTACGTATATTAGTATATTACTTCGTTTTAGCTCTCTGTGTGTGTGTGTGGCTACATGTTCTGGTTCTGTTTTATTGCTGTATGTGGCTCCGTTTTACCTGTGTATGTGTATCGTCTACTTGTCATCTGCTAACCTAATTAACTAAACTAAACAATCATGATTCAAAAACCGAATCAACATAGTCAACTGACCTTTGTCTCTAGGCTGACTCACGTGACAACATACACCGTCATTACGTCACATAATGATCGATGCCTCGGGCCACTCCAGAACTGACCACACTCCGCTAGCTCTGAAAGTCCCATCTCCCCGTGTGTGTCTGTCCCCCCCCCCCCCCCGCCCCCCCCCCCCCTCAACTTCCTGCGCCTGCACGCGCCACTGCCTCTGTCGACTTTTATTTTCTGGCCAGTTCCGTGACAAGTAGTTTTAGGCCCGGGGAGGGGAGGGGGGGGGGGGGGGGGTAGGGTGACCTTGAACTAGTCGGAGACGATCTCGGACTAGTCATGGACGCGTAGGAATATCTGTGGGGGGCAGACAACTCAATTTGTCTTGGCGCGTAGTAATTTTCGGTTTGCGCCACGACGCTGTTGGCTTGTATTCCTACACGGAAAAAAAAATAATCAAGCTATTTTTAGTTCAGCTCATATTGGAAGCCTGGGTTGGCTGTGGTTAGTGTGGTTGTTCTATCGACTCATAGGAAAATTAATAAAGCTATGCAAGTTTCGGTATAAGGACTTTGTCAGAAAACATAAAACCATTTGTGATTACGTGGGTAACGGGATTAGATTTTTTTTTTCTCCCTAGCTTATAAATGACGAATATTGTGGATTTATAAAAATATCTATTAATAAATTTTTTTTTTATTTTGTGGATTCCCCTACCCCACATATTCCATACCCTCTTTCCCACCCCACCCATATACACTGGCGTGTTTTAAAACCAAACGCCTCCCTCCTGTTTACCCAATAGTCATTTTCTTTCTCTGTAACAAACACAAATCCACTAAGAATGTCCAACTTCAGCTATGATGTAACCAAAAAATTGGGTTAATAACTACCCCCTTCCTTCGTTCCCCCCCTCCCCCTTTTTTTATTTTTTGTGTCGCTATTCCCGTGGGTAAGCGACGTAATTATTCGTTCTTGTAAACATACTTCCCTCGAGTCTTTGTTCTATGTTTTTGGTAGCAATATTTCATGTAGTCTTTTTTTCAATGACTCTATTTTTTTTTGTGTCTATGTATGTCCAGTTTGTAACCTAATTCTGAGATTTTGATATGCTCATCAAATAATTTCTTTGAACCCTTGTTCATCAAAGATTATATACTTCCGGGTTATGATATATATAGAGTTTGCTTCGAGTTGTGCCCTACTTATTTGCTGTTGGAAGTTTTTGAGGTTAGCTTCAAAGGAACTTTAGACGATAGTCTATTCTTAGCTGGTAACGTCAGCAGTAGGCCCAAATGTCTGTTTAAACGTTGTTTATTTCTTGATAATCCTTGTTGGTTAGTACTCATTAGGTGCTGAGTTTTTGATAGTGACAAGGTAGGGGTAAGGAAATGTCATACAAAGTTTGGGGGAAAGGGTAGCAAAAAGACAACTGATGCTGCTAAATTCAGGACAGCTAGTATTTCTTTAGTTTTGTTAATATTTTAATTATGTGGGCTAGGTGTGCATGGCTTTAGGTAGTTTCTTATATATGTTTTGTTACTTTCGTAGACTAATATTGAATTATTAGCTTTTTGAAGAAAAAAAAACGTATTCGTTTTCAAAATCGTCCACGCTTTCTGGTTAAAATTAAATCTTCGGGTTGGGGGGGGGGGGGATTTTACGTACGTATATGGGTGTTTTTATTTATACCAGCGGTTTTTAACCTGGGTTCGATCGAACTCCAGGGGTTCATTAAAAGTCAGTCTCATGGGATCGGCGAAGGTCAAGACACACACTATTGGAATTTGTCAGTGCGGATGATAGAACTATTAAGAGGGTTTCAGTGATTACGTTTATGGTACCTCCAAAAAAGATAAGAAACACGGATTTATACGCTGTAGTTCTGAAATAGAGAGGTGTACACCGACGTCTTGTTTTTATGTATATATATATATATATATATATATATATATATATATATATATATATATATATATATATATATATATATATATATATATATATATATATATATATATATATATATATATATGTTAAACATCATATGAAAATTATCTTTACTACTGTATGTAAAATACCATGAAAGATAGTAGAACCTGTCTAAAGACCATCCATTTCTCCAGCTAAAATCGCCTCAATTTATGGTTTTATTCTCTCTTTCTAGACTTTTTATTGTCTTAAAAAAAAACAAATTTTAATTTCAACAACGAATGATTAATTCTTGCCATTTTCGTTGCTTTTTTGTTTTTTTCATTTAATTTCTTGCCCTCCAACTAGAAGATTTACAGCACAGGCTGACCGGTGCCAGATTTTTTATTTCCACTTGCCAATTTGTGTCCTGAAATCGATACTGTAAAATAAGAAAGCCGAGCTAACAAAAAAAATATATTTTAAGATTTGTATTCAAATACCTCTGGAGGTATTGAATTGCCTGGTTGTGTTGTCTGAAGACTTATTGAAAAAGATATCTAAAAATTGTGGAGTTCTATACCAAGTTCAGCAAGTTTTCTTTGTTTTGGGTTGTTGTTTTTTTTTTTTTTACTCATGTTGTTGGTATTGATTTTTTTCCCCTGCTTGTTGGTTACATGTTTTTGTTTGCCGTTTTATTCCAACAAAGGGTAGGCGGGGTGCTGGCATCGAATTTTCTAGCAGTTTTTTCTTTAGGTTACTTGGTTTTATCGAATAGCAAGTAATTGTTTTATTCGTTCGCACTGTGTGATTGTGTGCGTAGTGTTGACCCCGACTGCTCATGATTTATACGTATTGTTGTTGTTGTTGTTGTTGTTGTTTTCTATCGGTCTATTTAACGCTTGTTTGTATGTAAAACTTGACAAAACTTTTTATTAATATTAAATATATGAAAATAAAGCAAATATTAAAATAACCTTTCCGATAGCAAGTTTTAATCAAAATTGTGTATTTAAATGAGCAAATTAATGTAAGCGTATAAATGTCAATGTAGCTGACTCGTCCATTGAGTAGAGAAAAAAAGAATAAAAAACATAAAAAAACAAGTCCATTGTGGGACAAAACAAAACTAATTTCGTTGGTGAACACTTTGCGCTGGCTAGACAAGGGGATTAGGATTTGGATTAGCTTGTTTTGCCGGGGGATAACTTCAAACTTGCTCGTGAAATATTCAGTAAATTCCAACCACAAGCTTCCGGTTATGTTATAACGTGGTCTATTCGGTTAGTGTTCAAGCTTGCATGTGTATGGTTGTATGTTCGGATCTGTAAAAATTGTATTTTTACAACCCCCTAAACCAGGGGTCGGCAACCTGCGGCTCGCGAGCCGCATGCGGCTCTTTTGATATCAAGATGCGGCTCTCCAGCTCCTTGAACAAATACTAATAATCTTAATAAAAAAGTAAAATATTTGAAATAAAAAAATGTTAGTGGCTCTTTAAAACCAGGGAAATTTTGAAAATTGTAACTTTTGGCTCTTCCGCTTCAAAAGGTTGCCGACCCCTGCCCTAAACTTCTTTCGTTAGGTTCGATCGCAAGAGTGGAAGATACATAGCTCATTAGATTTATCTTATTCATTCATATATATATATATATATATATATATATATATATATATATATATATATATATATATATATATATATATATATATATATATTTATATATATATATATTTATATATATATATATTTATATATATATTTATATATATATATATATATATATATATATATATATATATATATATATATATATATATATATATATATATATATATATATATATATATATATATATATATAGTAAAAAAGGTAAAAGTTGAATAGACCAAAGTGAGTCTTTGCAGTAATAAGATTGAAACTAATTTAGTAATAAGAATCTAATTTAGGCCGAAATTGACATAATCCCATCCTCTGTTATTATTATCAAACAAATTCCCATGGTTCACTGATGGGGAGGGGGGATTGTGTCTAGTTTTGGATGTTCCTTACGCAAATATCAATATATACTTCGTGCCTGGTCAACCAACTCAAACCCTCCCCCCCCCCAACACACACTCCCCCCAGATTTGACGAACATGAAACGCAAAATTGATCTGCGTGCGACAAACCAACACGGGTAATTAGATTACTTGTCGCACTAGGGCACTGATCCTAAAGTTATTGCGATTTAAAAGTGAGGCTAATATACAAAATGAAAGGATTTTTTTTTTTGGCCGAGATTTTGTAAAACACGATAGGGGTGGGGTGGTGGGGGGGGGATACGGATAAAGTATAATTCGTGATATTTTTTTTTCCTTTTAGAACACTACCATTATGAATGTCTTATGTTATCTTTTTCGAAGCACTAATCAAAATTTCTGACATAACGATTTGTCATTAGCCTAGTTTTGTATTAATTATAGCCTTCTGGGATAAGTAGCTTCCCTTGTATTAGCTCATTTCTCTCCCTTGCCGTCACTTGTCGCAGCGGTTACATATCATTTCACACATTGATTTCCCCTTGTTGTGTTATCACTAGATGATGGGAGATAACTTGGGTCGAGTTGTTACTGGGAGAGCGGAGCATTTTACCAGATTGGGGAGTAAGTATGGCTGTAACAGAGCCATATTTGGTAGGTTAGTAGAGGTAAAGAGAACTGTAGTTAACTCACCATAAAGGTCTGCAGTGAAATAACTATAAAGCGGTATAATGAAATAACTAAGAGAAATGTGTTGGAAAAACGAACGGCCATTTTGAAGTAAAATGTCGGGGTTGGCTGCAGAGAAGGATATTAGTGAGGTGTCATAGGTGGGTGGGGTGTACAGTGGTGTCATAAAAAGGGGGGGGAGCTATATTATTAGTAAAACGGTGGGGAGGGGCTATATTACTAGTACTACGGTGGAGGAGGGGGCTATATTATTAGTAAAACTGTGGGGGGGGGGGCTATATTATTAGTACAACGGTGGGGGGGGGGGCTATATTGGTTACGAACAAGTTAAAAATGCTTCATTTTAAGTCAGAAAATAACTAGTAATCAGTTTGATTGACTTGGCCTCTTTCTGAAACTTCAAAAATGTCAATTTAATTCCGTGTCAACTGTGTCCCAGTTGTCAACTTTTTTTTTGTCTCGTTTTGAAATTAATCCCTGGGTATTGTCTTTAATTTTTTTTTTTTTTTTACAGCTGGGCTCGTGGGTTGAGGTGATGGGCGCTATGGGATATGGTGTAGTGTGAGGGAATTATGGGATATGGTGTAGTGTGAGGGAATTATGGGATATGGTGTAGTGTGAGGGAATTATGGGATATGGTGTAGTGTGAGGGAATTATGGGATATGGTGTAGTGTGAGGGAATTATGGGATATGGTGTAGTGTGAGGGAATTATGGGATATGGTGTAGTGTGAGGGAATTATGGGATATGGTGTAGTGTGAGGGAATTATGGGATATGGTGTAGTGTGAGGGAATTATGGGATATGGTGTAGTGTGAGGGAATTATGGGATATGGTGTAGTGTGAGGGAATTATGGGATATGGTGTAGTGTGAGGGAATTATGGGATATGGTGTAGTGTGAGGGAATTATGGGATATGGTGTAGTGTGAGGGAATTATGGGATATGGTGTAGTGTGAGGGAATCATGGGATATGGTGTAGTGTGAGGGAATTATGGGATATGGTGTAGACTGTAGAGTGTGGGAAATATGGGATATGGTGTAGAGGGGGATTGAGGGATAAGGTGTAGAGAGAAGGGATTATGGAATATGGTGTAGAGGGAGGGGAGGATGGGATATGGTGTACATTGACGGAATTATGGGATATTGAGTAGCGTGAGTGAATGATAGGATATGGTGTAGGGGGAATAAATTATAGGTTTGTTGTCTGGATTAGGGGAATAAGGGGATTAATGTAAGATGTGTAGAACCAGAGAATCATTGGATTTGTTGTTAACTGAGGGAGTAATGACTAGCGTGGGAGTATATGGGCAACTAGGATTAGGCAAAGTTGTGATCAATGTTATTCCATACACTTTCAGCGAATAATCTCACTTTGTTCGCAATGAATTATTTTAGTGGTCAATAACATTTTCTGTTGTTGTTTTTTTTAGTTTTTGTTACAAGATTTTTTTAATACACGACAAAATTTCTACATATGAGCTGCTGGCCTAATATTCTTTTAATCTTTTTTTTTACCGTTAAAATATCACCAGTCGTGTAATCCATCTCAAAGAAAAACAATTAGGGTTAAAATGTTTTGTACAAATTACAATTTTAAATTTCACGAGATGCATTATTTAAAATAACAAACCCCGCATTACATTCAGGAATTTTTTTTTTTAAATGTCGTTGCTGTTTTCGGTTTAGGTGCAAACGAATGTGTCTTCTGGTAACTGGCTTTCGTTGACATGACGTATCACTAAATGCTGTGACATGCAGTTTGTTACATTTCTGTTTTGGTGATTCGCATCAGTCAGGTAACTCCCCCACCCCCACCCCCACCCCCTTCTCCCTCTCTTCTGCCCCCCCTTACATAACGTATAGCCGTGCAATAAATCCCCACCCTTCCTGCTTACCCCCCCCCCCTCCCCACAACATATAGTAGAGACCCGTTTCTCCACATAACTACACCCATCTCCCCCCTACATGACGTAGAGCCCCGTGCCTCCACATAACCACCCCCTTCCCCCCCCCCCAACATAACTTAGAGCCCCGTGCCTCCTCATAAACCCCCCTCCCCCTCTCTCCCCTGACGATGAAACAGATAGGAAAACAGCACGGAATGTGTGAGTGATATCAAATTGGTTTACATCGGCTGGTCCGGCTAGATTTCAATATAAAAGGCAATAGAGGAGGCTGTTGCACGCACCCCTGCGTTAGATGTTTTGTTATGGCGAGGCATGCAGACAACAGTGAAGTGGCTTTGTTGTATGGGGGGGGGGGAATGGAATGTTATTTTATATTATGAAAAGCAAACACCATGTGAATCGCAATCGTAATTTTTTTTTTTTTTATTGAGCGCAAACATGAATGGATGCTCATACACACATCAACACAGATGATGTATAGCTGAAGGCAAACAGTGTATAGCTACAGGCAAATAGTGTATAGCTGCAGGCATACAGCAACGTTCGGCTTTATCTTTATCAAGCGCACCCACCGATAAAAATGTGCAACAACCCGCCTCTGTTTCGCGCGTGCAGTCATAAATATTTTTAGGCCGGGAAAAACGTGAACTAACAATAAACTCTGAGTTTAAAAACCCAGATGTTTTCCCATGGGAGAAGCGCTACAACAACCCGGCCAGTTTTAGACAGAAACCCTGTCACTCCGATCCATGTTTTTTATCTCCGTGTTTGTACACTCGTATTGAAATAAAAACATCCCCGATTTAATTATCTGAATTTTTTTTTCATGTTTTTTTTTTTATTTTAACGCACAAAATTTTGCGTTATAAAAAGAAATAAAATGTATTTAAACCCGAAAAATTTGAGTGATTCAACATTTTTTTAACTCGTATTTATGACTTGTTAAAACGTAATATAGTCATGTTTACAACGACTTTCAAAGGGAGATAACCTCTTAAATTGATAAGAAATTTCGTGATGAGATTTTCATATATTTCTTGAAATATTTTCTTCAATGTCAAGACTTGAGCATTACCGTTTATTTTATTTTTTTTTTTTTTGCAAGCATTTTAGAATATTTCAAACGCATTCCTCAATAACTTTAACCACGTAGTTATCATGTTCATCCACCTTTAAATATAGTTCCATTCCGCGTTATGTTATAACTACCTTTTACCTTCACTACCTTGTAGTGTTAACTCACACCTAAGCCACATAACCATCTACCTGCTCGGTTCTGTCGCACGAGTCATGTTGTGCTGTGCCAGAAGCATGAAGTTCCGTTACCAGAGGATATACTATCTACACTCGACCACCGACCCCCCGGTTCCAATCCCACTACGCCGGATGGACTGGACTGCGGAATCCACCCGACCAGTTCGTTACGTTTCTTGCTTGGTGGTAAGGGGAAGTCATCCTCATGTTTGATAACTCTAAGACATTTTTGACATGTTAAATATTCCTTACTTTTTTCAAAAACCGTATTAATATTACTTTATTACTTGAGCTAGCAATTAGATAACATTGTTACCTGAGTATAAGTATATATGCATATGTATATGGCAATATTTATATATATATATATATATATATATATATATATATATATATATAGATAGATAGATAGATAGATAGATAGATAGATAGATAGATAGATAGATAGATAGATAGATAGATAGATAGATAGATAGATAGATAGATAGATAGATGGATAGATGGATGGATGGATGGATGGATGGATGGATGGATGGATGGATGGATGGATGGATGGATGGATGGATGGATGGATGGATGGATGGATGGATGGATGAATGGACGGACGGACGGACGGACGGACGGACGGACGGATAGAAATATAATTTTATGCATTTGTATATATTATATATACATATTATATATATATATATATTAAAACTTTTCGTGTGTCGATTATTACGGTCAGCATCTGTTCTCGTACATAAGTCTCCATTGACCATCTAGTACTCACACATCGGTCACCACTGACACCCCCCCCCCCCCCCCCACTGACTAGCCCCTCTAATGAGCTGTATCCAGGCAACTGAACCTATTGATTACGGCTCATCTGTGCCGGCACTCGGCAAAGACTTTGATTTTCCTTACCACCCCCCACCCCCCTCTGTACTTGACGGTAGTTGATTGAATTCCCGATTTCCTTTGTTTTCTGTTGTTGGTTGTTTTTTTTCTCTACCATATATTATTATGCTACCTGTATTCTGAAACTTGACTTTGATTTTTCTAGTACACTTCTCCACCCTTCCGATTGTGTGAAGTTAATTGATTTATTGAATTCCTAATTTCCTCTTAGATTTTTACCATGATAGTTCTGAATTCTGAAATGGTTCTGGTTTTGTTTGTTTTGTTTTTCTTTTTTTGTTATTGTTTTTAGTTTCTAACTTATTTTGACGTAGTTTATTGTTGAATTGATTGGCACTTGGTCAATCCAACTCGCTGGTTATTATTATTATTTTAAACGGCAGTCTGTTCGTATATGGCTTCTCCCAAATGTATTCGTTGAAGCTGCGCCTATTATTTTAGTGGTCAAACTGTCTATGTCAGAAAGATTTTGGAAGGAAATAAATACTTGGGGCGGGTGAGGTGATTGGTTGCTCTTGTGGCGACTGTTCATGTTGCTGCTATGTGTGTTGAGACATGGGACTACTATGGGTGTTGAGACTTGGGACTACTATGGGTATTGAGACTTAGGACCACTGTGTTGAGACTTGGGACTACTATGGGTGTTGAGACTTGGGACTACTATGGGTGTTGAGACTTGGGACTACTATGTGTCTTGAGACTTGGGACTACTATGTGTGTTGAGACTTGGGACTACTATGGGTGTTGAGACTTGGGACTACTATGGGTATTGAGACTTAGGACCACTGTGTTGAGACTTGGGACTACTATGGGTGTTGAGACTTGGGACTACTATGGGTGTTGAGACTTAGGACCACTGTGTTGAGACTTGGGACTACTATGGGTGTTGAGACTTGGGACTACTATGGGTGTTGAGACTTGGGACTACTATGGGTGTTGAGACTTGGGACTACTATGGGTGTTTAGGCTTGAGACCACTTCTGTGTGTTGACTCTTGGGACCACTGCCATGAATGGTTTACATCACGTGATCCCCTGAGATATTTCTGACCTGTCAATTTTTTTCCTTATCGGACATACGTCGTGGACAGCTTTATGGCTGGAAATTTTCCTCCTTGCACGCTTGTTTTTCCAGTTGCCTTTTTCCTTAAGACGAGAGGATTTATGTTAAAATTACTTTCCCTACGTCATTAATGGCTACTAGTGTAAAAAAAACATCTTTTGGTGGCTACTACTAGTTTTACTTTTTTTTTCTTTTTTTTTTGGGGGGGGGCGAATAGTTTATAGTCAAACGGATGTAAGGAGGTGAGGATAATATAATGCAACGGAAGAAAATTATCTTTGTAAGAAATAAAGTACCTCATCGAGTCTTAAGGTCCATGTGACAGGTGAAGTAGAGTTCATCTGTTTCTGTTACCTAGGCAAATGAACAGTGATAGTGTGGTCAGCACTATGCCCAGCCGCCTTTACTTTCCCTAACGAGAGCCAGGTACCCATAAGAGCCGGGTAAATTCAAGGACGTCTTTCGTATTCATACCCGAGATCCGAGCTCGAAACTTTCGGGTTAGCAGTCGAAGGTACTTCCGTCAAACCACGCCGACACATTTTTAGAAGAAAAGGGCGGTTTTATTTTGTTAATTTCGCATTTTTTTGTTTGTTTTGCACATTTTTGTTTACTTCCATTTTTTTCTCACATTTTATATATTTCTCACTTTTTTGTGCATTTTGCTCAAGCACGCATCATTACAGTTTAAGATTGTCTTTGAATATGGCCGTGATTGTATCTCAGCCTTGACAAAATACCCAGCAGGACCCCTCACGTCCGTGACATCTGCCCTTCTTATTCATCTATATCAAAGCTGTAATCCTGCGACTCGGGAATCAAGCCTCGCTGGCCTGTTAGCCATTAGCTCCACATCCGGCCAGACGCAAGCCGAAAATGTATCGTCCAGCTTACTCGGTTTCCCTCCGTGAAGAGAGCTCATCGCTCATTTAACGTAGCTACGCATTAGGTCTCTTATCGGGCATTCCCGCGGTTCATCAGCCAAGTGTGCGGTTTCGGGCTTTCCCGTTTATTTGGAGAAGTGTATGATTTCGAAAAGGGATACTTATCGGGCTTTCCCGGTGTGCCAGCGAAATGCACTGTATTGATACATATACCTGTTGAGGGCTTTTTTTTTACTTTTCGTTATTCATAAAGTGTATTGTTTAGAAACGGATGCTGGACGGAAATTCTCGGTACATTAGCGAAGTGCGCTTTTACATTGCAGTTACTGATTGTGGTTGTTGTTTTTTTTTTCTTTCTGGGTGTATTGTATACAGACGAACATTTGGTGCAACAAATTATTGATGAGCTGAACCTGATTGCAAATCAATCGATGGATTTTTACCATTCAGCCCTCACAGTTGTTGCGTTGCGGGGCTCACGTTTTTTTTTTTTTGTTACCCTGATGATCGGGTTCTCGTTAAAATTACATGACGGCTAGGCTACATTCTTCTTTCTTCCTCGCTCCCCCCCCCCCCTTCTCCCCTTTACTGGACGGCTGTTTTGTTTTCACAAACTATTCGCGCGTGCTATTGAGTGATGCTTGAGATGAAAAGGAATTGATAGGTAGGTGGGGGGGGGGGGGGGGTGTAGGGTGAAACTCTCAATTGAAGGGAAGTGTGAGAGTGTGAATGTGTTATTAGAGAGTGTGGTGTCAGGTCTATGCCTGTAGCTGAATGCTGCATGCGATATGTTGTGAGGTTTAAGAGTGTGTATGTGTGTGTGAGTTAGTGTGTGTATGTGTGTGATAGGTGCTAGGCCCATTAGCTGAATGCTGTATGCGATATGTTGTGAGGTTTAAGAGTGTGTATGTGTGTGTGAGTTAATGTGTGTGTGAGTTGGTGTGTGTATGTGTGTGATAGGTGCTAGGCCGTTAGCTGAATGCTGTATGCGATATGTTGTGAGGTTTAAGAGTGTGTATGTGTGTGAGAGTTAATGTGTGTGTGAGTTAGTGTGTGTGATAGGTGCTAGGCCGTTAGCTGAATGCTGTATGCGATATGTTGTGAGGTTTAAGAGTGTGTATGTGTGTGAGAGTTAATGTGTGTGTGAGTTAGTGTGTGTGATAGGTGCTAGGCCGTTAGCTGAATGCTGTATGCGATATGTTGTGAGGTTTAAGAGTGTGTATGTGTGTGAGAGTTAATGTGTGTGTGAGTTAGTGTGTGTGTGATAGGTGCTAGGCCGTTAGCTGAATGCTGTATGCGATAAGTTGTGAGGTTTAAGAGTGTGTGTGAGTTAGTGTGTGTGTATGTATGTGATCGGTGCTAGGCCTTTAACTGTATGCTGTATGCGATATGTTGTGAGATTTAAGTGTGTGTGTATGTGTGTTATAGGTGTTAAGGCTTTAGCTGTATGTTGTATGCGATATGTTATGAGGTTTTAGCGTGTGTATGTGTGTGATCGGTGCTAGGCATTTAACTGTATGCTGTATGCGATATGTTATGAGGTTTAAGTGGGTTGTCGTACCTGAGTTCCTATCATCCATTACAGGTCATTTGTTTACTTGACATTTCAGCGTAGGTTTAAATTTCTTGACAAATATTTTACATGTAGGTCTCATTGGTAGTAACTTTACCTCAAATAATGTCAAACGTTGTTTATTACTTACCGGTATTTCCAATATCTGTTCTCTAGTCTAACTGTTATATATATATATTAAATAGCTTATATATGACCTGTATGTAACACCGCATAGGTAAAGCTAAACTTTAACCTAACCTTTACACAAGCAGCTAAATGAGTGTATGTTGCATAAGTTTAACAGGGGTAGTTAAACATTGTCAGTTTCCCTAATCTATGCACGTAACGTTAATCTCAAATCTCTAATCCAAATAATTAAGAATTAAAAAGGGCTTTACCGAACTGACACGCATTTAAATTTCCCTCTCCCCTATGGTCTGGTAATGAAATGGCGTAATTAAGATTCAATTAATTGTCAATTAAATGGCTCCAGTACTTTTAATTCAATCTAAAGTGTTCAGCATTTCGAAATCGATTTTCTCTCTCTGTGCAATCAGTAATGTCATTTTAAAAACATCAATGTGCTGGCGAACTAAAAGTTCAGCTCAAGTAAATAAAATTCTGAGGTCGGGGTCTCTTGTGAGGCAACACCATTGGGGCTGATTGTGATTGGGTAGTTAAGGAAGGGGGTCCCAAAGTCGTAATTTGGCAGTTATTTTTTTTTTTATTATTTTCTTCACGTTAAAAGGAGTTTCATTTAATTAAAACATGAAAGGTGGGTTTGTTATTGTTTGGTGTAAGATAGTTTAAAGGTGTATTGGTTGTGTTATAAAATGTGTTGTGAACTTTGAATGTGAAAGCGTCTAAAGATCAATGAAAGCACGGACGGAGAAATGCGATAGACGCGCGGTGGCGAGGGTTATTTTTGTCAATTCAACCGATATGTCAGAAGTTACGGGTAGGGGTGAGCAAGGGCGTTGGTAAATTTGATTTCAGTCTCCGGTTCAGAGGGATGTTTGTGGGGGGGGGTAGTCTTTTTTTAATTCAGTGGTGGGAGATTTGTGATTTTCATTCTTTAGTTCCGAGGGAAATTTGTGGGTTTTATTTTTTAGTCTTTTTTTTAATTCGTTGGGGAGTTTGTGTGTGTGTGTGTGTTTTTTTTTCTTTTGGTCTTTTTAGTTCCGATAATTCCGAGGGAGGTTTGTGTTTTTCAGACAGATTCATTCTATGGGAGATTGGTGTTTTTTCAAGTCGATGGAGAGTCGTCCACTGAAGAAGAATTCAGGACAAAGGTTAAAATGGGTGGGAGGTGGGATTTGCACGGTCCAGAAAATTGGGTATAGAAAATCGGTGTGGGTACAGAGGAAAAAAAATACGTGCAAAGATTGAAGTAGTTATGAATATTGTTAGAGATTTTAAAAGTTGTTAGACGTATAGAAAGTTGAAAATTCTTAAAGGTATAGAAAGTTGAAAATGTTTAGATGTATCGAAAGTTGAAAATAATTAGACGCATAGAAAGTTGAAAATTCTTGGACGTATAGGAAGTTGGAAATTGTTATATATAGATACTTAAAAATTGTTCGATATAGAATGTTGAATCTAGATGAAAATTGCTTTACGAATGAGAAGAAAATGGGGAAAATAGCTTGATTTCTGAGTCCAAGGGAATTTTGGGGGGTAAAGGGGCATGCAATGTACAGAAAGACATGAAAAAATAATGCGGGTTTTCTAGAATGGATGGCAGAAGCTATCTTAAAAAATGTTAACGATGTGAGAATTTTTTTCTTCTTCTTAAAATAGGCTTTGGGGATTGGAGGGATGGGGAATAACTCCATCTTTGTTTAAAAAATGGAGCTCGTTTGAGTGAAAGGTTTAATTTAGAATATAAGCCAGAATGTCGAGGTGGCTTCGTTGTGTAAGCTGTGGACCTTAGTTGTGTGGTTATTCATGAATATCTACAGCCCAAAATAGCTGGTCAGTTGGTGTCGAAGCCTAGCCATAACACATGGGCATTTTTAAATTCTAGTTTTAAGTTCTTTTCTTATAATCATAAGATATTCAGTCCGAACATTTTGGATTCCTTGTCATAAACTTGTGGACTTAATTCCTAACTTGGGGATTTATTTATTTATTTTTTTGTTATAGTATAGCTGCCTATTCTAAATTTTGTGAGTGATAGCAGACCCTTATACCGAGTAATAACGTTGGGATCCTTACCTCTTACTTTCGTGATTACTTTGTCCTCCAAGTGGGACTCGATCCCTGTGGACTTTATGTCGACCCCCAAGAACCACCCCCCGCCCAACATCGGCGGGCACCACGTGATTGTAAAATAATACGATCACGTTCCGGCCAACGTTTCTAATCGACGTGTTGGATTATTTGTAAATAATTAAACGGGCGGGCATCACGTGACGAGAGCAGCCAATAGCGTTTGCTTAAGCCGGGCTTTGATGTCGGCTTGGTCTGACTGAAGAAACCGCCAGGGACATCGCTAACAGGAAAAAAAAAGATGGCGTCGTCAGCCTCGGTTTGAGTTTAGTTTTTTTAGATAGGGGAGGCGGGGGCTTGTTTAGGTTAAAAGGAATTAGTGGCTAGTTGAGATGGACGTTAAGTTTAGTATCTGTGGGCTAATCCACGATACGAAATGTCTTTGGGTGTCCGGGGAAATCGGTTGTGTGTGGTGGGGTTTGGTAGAAAATACTGACAGATGACTTGAAGTCTGCGACCTATTTCTGACTACACTGCGTTTATTATTTCTGATGAGATATTCTCAGTAAGCTGTGCGAAGGATATGCTTTGAGTTTTATACTTTAACTTGTAGAATGTGAAAAAAAAGAAACATAAACGTAAGACCTATACATTTCCCAACTTAGTTTGTTGATCCACGTTTTTGTATTGAAAGAGATATAAAGCATCTATTCCAACCTTATGAGTCATACAGCTGCATATTTTACGACATTTTAAGCTTTAAGGGTATGATTTGCTTTTTATTTTATAAATATAATAGGGTGTATCTAAAGTTTATAGTTGTGTTAGTACCATACACAGAAATCAAGTTAGAATTGAAAGCATACACTTAGATAACACATAACAAGCATAGGTGAATGTAACAAATATAATAACTACTGCCACATAATAAAAAACATGTGTAAGCAGAGCTAACGTTTAAAATTCGAGACTAAACATTCTCGTGTCATGTGTGCATGTTACGTCATCCGACTGATACCTATTATCCTAACATAACACAGCTCTTCAAATCTTCAAATCGATTTCTCCCCAAACATCAAATAGTGCCGTGTACAAGACTTTGAACCCAACACGAGAATTTGTCTGTATCGATTCAAACTTTTAAAACCAGTCTATACTATTCATCAAGTGCCAGTAGATATATATATATATATATATATATATATATATTTATATATATGTATGTATGTATGTATGTATGTATGTATATAAAGTATATGTATACTGAACCAAATTTCTATACGGAAGCGAATGTCTATTATAGCCCCCCCCCCCCCCCCATGTGATTCTGCTGACTCAGCAACTTTAGTGTAGACCTTCCTTTCCCCCCCCCCCCCCGCCCGCTGTTCTGCGACTGTATCTATTGTCTGCCGTGTCAGACAATAACACGTTCAACTGGCTATTGATTTTTGAGACTCGAGTGGATTTAAAACTAATTGCTTTGTGGGACGGAATGAATTGCCTCTTTAAGTTACGTTATTTGCGCTCCACTGCTCTTCTGGTTGTGTTATGCTTTTCTCTTCAGTTGTCCTCTTCAATCTTTTGCCTCACTTGTCTTATTCCATCTCTCACCCCAATGTCCTATTCCATCTCTCCAGTTGTCCTATTTTATTTTTTACCTCAGTTGTCCTTTTCCATCTTCCAAATCGTCCTATTCCATCTCTCGCCCAATTGCCCTATGCCATCTCTCTAGTAGTACTATTCCATCTCTCCAAATTGTCCTATTCCATCTCTCGCCCAATTGCCCTATGCCATCTCTCTAGTAGTACTATTCCATCTCTCCAAAATGTCCTATTCCATCTCTCCAAAATGTCCTATTCCATCTCTCCAGATGTCCTATTCCATCTCTCCACTTGTCCTATTCCCTCTCTCCAAATTGTCCTATTACATATCTCCAATAGTCCTTTTCCATCCCTCCAAAATGTCCTATTCCATCTCTCCAGATGTCCTATTCCATCTCTCCAGTCGTCTTAAACTATCCCTCCAAAATGTCCTATTCCATCCCTCCAAAATGTCATATTCCATCCCTCCAAAATGTCCTATTCCATCTCTCCAGATGTCCTATTCCATCTCTCCAGTCGTCTTAAACTATCCCTCCAAAATGTCCTATTCCATCCCTCCAAAATGTCATATTCCATCCCTCCAAAATGTCCTATTCCATCCCCCAGTTGTCGGACTTCTTGAATCGATTGTGTCCCCCTAATAATGTCAAGCTAACAAAGACAAGGTATTTTAGAAGACCGATCAACAGTCAAGGCAGAAGGGAAGGGGAAGTAACTTTCGGCCATCAGACAAGAGTGGGGGCCGGGGAGAAGCGGAAGTTATTGATGGGCGTTGACGCTGAGGACGATGGGAGAGCCAGAGAAGCGTGATAGATGACCCGAGCCTGTTGCACGGCCGTGGGGGGGGGGGCGTCTTAGACTAGCGTGAGAGGTCATGTTGAGTGATCTTGAAGGATTGGGTTGGATAACCTTGAATAGCCGTGTTGGGCGACCTTGAAATGTCATGTTGGATAACCTTGAATGGTCGTGTTAGGCGACCGTGAAATGTCATGTTGGACGACCTTGAAAGGTCATGTTGGATAACCTTGAGATGTCGTGTTCGATAACATTGAATGTTCGTGTTGGGGCGATCTTGAAAGGTCGAGTTGTGTGACCTTTGAAGGTCATATTGAAAGACTTCTGCATTGGTGTAGGACGACCTTGAAAGGTCGTGTTCGATAACCTTAAAAGGGCAATAAGGGCGGTCTTGAAAGGTTAACTTATGTGACCTTTGAAAGTCAAGTACACCGACTTTTAATGTGGTTATGACGACCTTCGAAGGTCGTGTGTGATAACCTTGACCCTGGTAGATCAAAGGATCGAATGTCGAAACCTAAACTCTCTCACCGCTCTAACTCTAGACAGTGACCCTCTGCATCAGAAGAGATGCTCGCCTTTAGGGGGTGAGGACGGGAATGGCGGGGCGGTGAATGTCAGAAAATTGATTGATTTTGGAGCACGCGTGTCAAACTGGTACTGATGAAGATTCCATACATTGGTAGCGTTACCGGCATTTATGTGTAATTTTTTCGTCATTCGCGGTTTTTGAAAAGTAATGAATCTCGCTGTTTGTTAATATAATGTCTGGGGCTGGTGTCTTTAGGTTTTTGTGTGACTAGAGTAGTGGAACTGTGGGTTAGTAGGTCAGTGAGGTTGGTGGTTAGTAGGTCAGCGATGTTGGTGGTCAGTAGGTCAGTGAGGTGGGTGGTTAGTAGGTCAGTGAGGTTGGCGGTCATTAGGTCAGTGAGGTTGGTGGTCAGTAGGTCAGTGATGTTGGTGGTCAGTAGGTCAGTGAGTTTGGTGGTCAGTAGGTCAGTGAGGTTGGTGGTCAGTAGGTCAGTGATGTTGGTGGTCAGTAGGTCAGTGAGGTTGGTGGGCAGTAGGGCAGTGAGGTTGGTCGTCAGTAGGTCAGTGAGGATGTGGGTCAGTAGGTCAGTGATGTTGGTGGTCAGTAGGTCAGTGAGGTTGGTGGTCAGTATTTCAGTGTGAGGTTGGTGGTCAATAGGTCAGTGAGGTTGGTGGTCAGTAGGTCAGTGAGGTTGGTGGTCAGTAGGTCAGTGAGGTTGGTGGTCAGTAGGTCAGTGAGGTTGGTGGTCAGTATTTCAGTGTGAGGTTGGTGGTCAATAGGTCAGTGAGGTTGGTGGTCAGTAGGTCAGTGAGGTTGGTGGTCAGTAGGTCAGTGAGGTTGGTGGTCAGTAGGTCAGTGAGGTTGGTGGTCAGTAGGTCATTGAGGTTGGTGGTCAGTGAGGTTGGTGGGCAGTAGGTCATTGAGGTTGGTGGTCAGTAGGTCAGTGAGGTTGGTGGTCAGTGAGGTTGGTGGGCAGTAGGTTATTGAGGTTGGTGGTCAGTAGGTCATTGAGGTTGGTGGTCAGTGAGGTTGGTGGGCAGTAGGTCATTGAGGTTGGTGGTCAGTAGGTCAGTGAGGTTTGTGGTCAGTAGGTCAGTGAGGTTGGTGGTCAGTAGGTCAGTGAGGTTGGTGGTCAGTAGGTCAGTGAGGTTGGTGGTCAGTAGGTCAGTGAGGTTGGTGGTCAGTAGGTCAGTGAGGTTGGTGGTCAGTAGGTCAGTGAGGTTGGTGGTCAGTAGGTCAGTGAGGTTGGTGGTCAGTAGGTCAGTGAGGTTGGTGGTCAGTAAGGCAGTGAAGTTAGCAGAAGTCTATGATACATGGAGGGAAGTTTCTGGAAGTCTATGATTCGTTGGTTCAGTAGGTTAGTTTTGGTCAATTGATCGTATTTTTATCTGTATGTCAGTTCTACTTGTAAATTGTACACAGCGGGATAGTTACATGGTATTAACATTACGTGAATTATTCCTGTTCTCAGCGGGACTTCAGGCGATCTTTTGACGGCTGTGGTTTAAAATTGCAAACGTTGTTATATTACGACGAATTATTAATCACGGTGTAGAATACCCCTCCAGTTTGAAATCGATTGAGCGCTGATGTGTGCATTTTACCCTCCTTATGAAACACATTGAGCTCTGGTGTGCATTTTACCCTCCTTATAAAACACTTTGATCACTGGTGTGCATTTTTACCCTCCTTATGAAACACGTTGAATACTGGTGTGCATTTTACCCTCCTTATAAAACACTTTGATCACTGGTGTGCATTTTTACCCTCCTTATAAAACACTTTGATCACTGGTGTGCATTTTTACCCTCCTTATGAAACACGTTGAATACTGGTGTGCATTTTACCCTCCTTATAAAACACTTTGATCACTGGTGTGCATTTTTACCCTCCTTATAAAACGCTTTAATTACTGGTGTGCATTTTATCCTCCTTATAAAACACTTTGATTACTTGTGTGCATTTTACCCTCCTTATGAAACACGTTGAGCGCTGGTGTGCATTTTACCCTCCTTATGAAACACGTTCTACTGGCAGAAAAAAATAAACCGGGAGTGATCTCCCCTAAACTTTCTCGAATATTCTTATATAAAATAACAGGGGATGGGAACTCGGGCTATAGACTTCTAGACATGATTTTTAATCCATTTTAAATACTTAAAGTTTTAAAAATAGAATAAAATCTCGTAGACAAATTAATTGCACACCAAGTGAACGCGAATAAAAAAGCGCATAATAGTGCGCAATATTATTAGTACTTTAAAAATTTACATTAGTTTTTTGAGAAATCGGAAGTAGCGTAAATTACTACTTCCGGTCAACGGAAATTACTCAAAATTTAACAGAAGGTAGAGAATTAGATCTTTTACTTACATGTGAAATTTAATTTATCTATCTGAAATAGTACTCAAGTTATAGGCTTTTGAAAAATTCAAAGTAGAAAAAGTACCACTTCCGGTTGTCGGAAATCGCTCAAAAGTTGATACGGATCTACGATTTTGATAAAATACTTATATTTGAAATTTCATCAACCTAGCTGTAACGGTACTCAAGTTATCGTGTTTACACACGGACACACACACACAGACACACACACAGACACACAGACATACGGACAAGATTGCAAAATTATGTTTTTCCGTATCAGTGAGATGCAAAACGTCGAGATTTGCAAAAATCTCGATTTTTTTTTTTTGCACGATTACAAGACTTTCTCTATACTTCGTATATACGAGAAAGTAAAAAGCAAAAATTGCATGTTGCCAAAAAAACATGAAAATGCACAAACTCCGTGCAAGTAGCGAACCTTTCCTTGCATCCTTTGGCTCCGCTGGAGAAGGATTTGAGCCAATTGATTCTCCGCTTACAAATATTCCTCCCGCAGGGGTAATAACTCTAATTCATTATTCACTGCTCTGTGAGAGCTTATTCGGGATTTCCCCGATTATTCTACGTTGATATCCGATTATTAGATCAAGTCAAAGAAATATCCAACCCGTTTTGTCAGAACTAAGCCTTGTCGTTTGTGCTCAGTTTTGGGTATAAATATTGTAATATACGCCGTGGTGGAGATTTGGAATTGTTATTCTTGTTGATGATGTCTATATGCGGTCTTGTTTTGTATTTATATATTTTTTGTTTAACGAGGATTTGTTTTATTTGATAAAGCTGTAGAACTGTGATTTCAATTAACTTAGCCATTGGAACGTTGAAAAAAAGTTTAACTATAATTTCAAGTGGCTGTGAAATGTGTCTCCTTGGATGTGCTTTTGAATCTAGGAACTCTCTAAGATGGAGATCCGTTCACGGTTGATTGGATATCCGGTTCAAGTACAAGAAGGGATTACTTTTGGCGACCGGGAATACAATTAAGGTTTTTTTTTTAAACGGATTTAATTCTGAATTGCTTCATCGCTGTACAAGCTCTCTTTTTGTGATTGATTGGCGCTTCTATTTTCTTGAACTGTGAATTATTTTCCTGTGATGCGGGAACATTCTAAATTAAAGAATTAAATTTTATTTTATTTTAAACTTTATTTAAATCAAATGCAGATTTACGCGTCTATTAATTATTTTAGTCAAGTTGGATTTTAATCTAATAATTCACGTTGGAGTTGAGATCTTAATTAAAGCCTGACAATTTTCGAAATTCATTTAACAAATTTCAACCAAATTCAACGTCTTCTGGAGAAAAAAAATAATTCTTTGCTTGGCCCGGAAAGTTTCCTGTTCAAAACGACGGAGGGTACTGCGACAAGGCTGTCCAATGGTAGCGTCATGGTGCTTCGGCCATGGAAATTCTCCCCACACGCCTTCTTCTCTCGCCGGAAGAAGGGCCAGACCCAGTCGGCCTTGTGCGAGAAGTCCAGCGTGGTAGAGCAGTACACCGCCCTCACCGGCAATGCTAAAGTCGCCAAGGAAAAACCCAAAGACAAATTCCGCTTCCGGCGGTGGCAGCCGAGAAAACGAAAACGAAACCAGAATGTGAGTCACCGGCAGGCGCATGATGTCAGTTACGGGACGGATGGTTCCAGTTCTGGATTAAACTGCGGCTCGTCTTCTTTCGAGTGCGAGAACTCCACCGCCAGTAACGAGTACGACCCCTGCGGGGTCACCTCCGCGGGCGAAAACGAAAATTCAGCGTCGACGGATGTTGATAATTCTAATTCGGCGAACAGTGATTATGACTACAACCTGAGCGCTAGCCTGTACAACCACCTGGAGGTCAACCCGCTGGAGATGTACCTACAGTCTCGCCACGAGCGGGCCATGGTGCGGCTGTGCGCCCTCCTGTGGATTCTGAAACTGGATGAGGACAGGTCACAGAGGCAGTCAGAGACGGGCAGTAGCTGGGACGAGGAGGAGGAGTGTCACTACCAACAGCAGTACCTCCCCGCCCAGGGGGTGGAGGAGAAGACCGAGGCCATGGACGTGTCGCAGTACGTCTCGCCCAGGTTGTGCAAGCGACGCTCACTGCAGGTGGTCTGAGTTATCTTCTCTTGTCTGATTTTGGTTATCTCCCCTTATTTAACTTATCTTATAATAAATAACCCCATCTCTCTGTAAATTACAATACAAGTGTTCTTTTCTTTGTTTTCGCATCGTCTCCTTCTAAGTTTCTCGAATATAATTTTTTATTTTATAAATCTACACTTTTTTTGGCTATAAAAAATAGACATTTAATTACCAAATGTATTCACAAATCTAAATAGAGACAAGATATGTCTTACAGCTTTACCTAGTCTGTAGGTATATAAATAAAATCAGTTTTTTAATATCACATATTATTCAAAACATTGAAGTTATATAGATTTAATTCACATATTTCGCTGTATTGTAGTTTAATCAACCACAGTATATCTCTGTAATAAATAATATAACAATAAAAAGTGTATAATAATATAGTGGATCCTGTCCCTTATAAAAAAAAAAAAAATAGTGTGGGTCAAGTTGACCTCTTTGTCGTCTGGACACCAAACTTCACCCCTGGTCACACGCAAGTGGAAGAAAAGTTGCCTACCCTTTTATTACATCACTCAACACACTTTTTATTTACAAAACAGTTATGAAAACACTTTGTTTACTGATACATTTATTATAGTATATAATATAGTATAGTTATATATATATATATATATATATATATATATATATATATATATATATAGTATATATATACTATATATACTGTATATATAACTAATATATTATAGTATAGTATATAATATAGTATATATACATATAGTATATAATATAGTCTACTGATATATTTATTATAATGTTTTTTTTCAATTTACATTTAGTGCTGTAATTGGGTTATATTGGGGTTTCTTATTGACAATATGTTGGTTTAATGTGGTATAAAATCCAATTCTTATGTTGCTTTAATGTTTCCTTGCATTCGTTACTAGTTTACCATGTAAATGTTTACCCCTGTTATATGTTTCTTTTTCTCTCATTCCTGACAGCTTTACGATAAGATCAATACAAGATCGGCAAGCCCTGCTCGCAGGCCCAGCTCTGATGCCGTCCATAGAGCTAGCGAGGTGAGTTTTTTATCTGATGCTCAGCTGGGTCAGTCGTCTTATGCCCTGCCGGCTCACGTGGTCTGCTGGTCAGTTGTATTCTAGTTAACTGGGTAACTTGTCTGATGGTCAGTTGTCTGATAGTCAGTTGTTCTCTAGTCAACTAGTCTGATTGTCTGGTCAGTTGTCTGATTGTCAGTCGTCTGATTGTCTGGTCAGTTGTCTGATTGTCTGGTCAGTTGTCTGATTGTCAGTTGTCTGATGGTCAGTTGTCTGATTGTCTGGTCAGTTGTCTGATTGTCTGGTCAGTTGTCTGATTGTCAGTTGTCTGATGGTCAGTTGTCTGATTGTCTGGTCAGTTGTCTGATTGTCAGTTGTCTGATGTCAGTTGTCTGATTGTCTGGTCAGTTGTCTGATTGTCTGGTCAGTTGTCTGATTGTCAGTTGTCTGATGGTCAGTTGTCTGATGGTCAGTTCAATGATGGTCAGTTGTCTTCTAGTCAACTGGGTCAGTTGTCTACTGGTCCGTTGACTACTGGCCAACCGATTGTTCAAGGCTAGGTGGTGTGGTGGTGGACTTACTATGGTTAAAGTATATGTTTTCTATAATAAATTATTAGTTTCAATTCATCCGAGGGAAGGGCTCTCAGAATAAAGAAAAAAAAAACAACATACTCATTATTCAATATCAAACAATTAGCCTAGCCCATATAATAATACAGTTAGAAAAATGTTAACCCAAGGGGCATAACCAAGAATTATTTTATCTTTAAAAGAATGTTAATGTTTCCATCTACTTTATCTCCCCTTACCAGGTCCTTCGTCTTCTCCAAGCCAATTCGACAGGATCTCACTGCACGGAGGTGGCCGAGCTTAGGCGACTGCTTACATCCCCCAACATGAAAGTAAGTTTTTGTTTTGTTTATGTCACAGTATTTTTATTTCCGTGTACACGAAACACGTCACGTATTTGTAAGCTGTGTAACACGTTTTTAACAGTACATTAGTGTCTACTGGATGACCTACATTAGCCACTTATCTTTTGCTTACAAGACTAAGTTGTTGTTTTTTTTTTAAGATAAGATTTTTATACTTTTTCATAACTAAGCTACCTAACAGTAATCGTGTAATTTATGTTAGTAATCTTAGTGCTAAACTCTGATCGCAGCCATTCCAATAATTATCTATGTTTTTAGTTGTGTTTATTTATGTTGTTAAAATGTAAACATTACTATATGATTTCTTGCATGATAAAATTTTATCTCTATTTCTAAAACACTTCTACAATATTTCTTTGGATATCTAATTTTAAAAACTTTATCTTTGTGTGTGCCAAGTATCAAACACAATAATCTAGTGCACTCTGGTAGAAATAACGAGACAAGGGAAATAACCAACATATTGAAATATTTTTCAGCTTATGTCCCTTAGTTTCTTATACGTTTGAAATATACATGGACAATGACGTAGTTTGGTGTGAAGTTTATTTTAACGCATAAAATCGCTTTAGCTAGTAATTATGTGCACAGGATTCTAGGCCTCATTGGGAAAAACATAGTGCAGACCACACTTTCTCTTCATATACCGAGGTCTCTGAAACAGATGAACTCTACTTCATCTGCACGATATTCTTGGCCTTGAACGGGAAAAGATTATTATTATAGCTCATGGTTTAATTTATATATGTGTATGCACCATAGTATAGTTAGAAACATAAGCAAGACGTAAGCTAAAAATATAAATGACATCACCCACCTAAATAAGTGCCCCTCACCTTTGAGACAAGTATTTTTTGGTAGGAGGTGCAAGGGTCCATCATCTGTTATATAAATATAAAGACTACACCATTTCCGCTGGGTGGTTCTAAATGTATATGTAGCATAAACCGCGTGCTGTGCTTGCTGGTCTACTTTTCATATTTGTGTTGTGTTGTTTTTTCAGACATTTTATAGACCCGCATCGGTCTAGCCCTCGATTTGAATACCATAGCCATATAATAATTTCATATACCTTAGCCACAGATTATACTAAGGCCATATAATAATTTCATATACCTTAGCCACAGATTATACTAAGGCCATATAATTATATCATATACCTTAGCCACAGATTATACTAAGGCCATATAATTATATCATATACCTTAGCCACAGATTATACTAAGGCCATATAATTATTTCATATACCTTAGCCACAGATTATATACTAAGACCATATAATTATTTCATATAACTTAGCCACAGATTATACTAAGGCCATATAATTATTTCATATACTTTAGGCACAGATTATACTAAGGCCATATAATTATTTCATTTATCAAAGTTACCTAATTATTTCATACACCATGACCATAATTATTTCAAATATCATGGTCACATAGTTATTTCAAACCAACTGCCCTGTCGATCTTATTGTTAAAATTAGAAAATGCCCTTGCTTGTGCCCACTTTATATTTAAAGAATAAGCTAATTACTGCAAGATATTTCTAGAAACCCCTTGCAATATAACTCTATTTCACATCCACTCACCCCTTCCCCCTCACAAACACATACATCTGGAGTCACGTAATTCTGATCAAATCTTGTTGTCTTAAAAACAAAAATAAGTAAGGGAAATAATCAGAAAGGGAGATAAAAATGCCAGCACACATTATGTTTTTAAAGGAAATGAGCTGTCTAGAAGCACCCATCATGGAACGCATATTCCCCTCCTCCAGGGGGTGGGGGTCTGGCTAACCATGTCGTCAAGAGGGGTATTACGTCACGTTTTTTAACTGCCCTGCAAATGGATGGAAGCAGGCCTAGATAACGGTCGGTGTTAAAATATGTAGGGATAGGGTTATGTAGCAGGCGGATAAATGTTATTATGTCCTGCAAGTATTTTATTATATAATTACATCACTAATTAATTATGAATCTATTTATTTATTTTTATTTTATTTATTTATTTGTCTCTTGCTTGTGTTAGTTTGTTTTTTTTAATTAATGTGATAGCTTATAGATTTAGACCTATGTAGCAATCAACATTTTCCAAGTTTTTTTTTAACCAGTATCCATTGCGTTATATATATATATATATATATATATATATATATATATATATATATATATATATATATATATATATATATATATATATATATATGTAGCTCATCTGAAACTGTATTGTTATGCCATCGGTTTAAAAGAATCGGTTTGAAACATGTGTGTGGTCTACACATGATGCTGTATTTTGTAAGTCGTTAATCACATGGGTTAACAGCTGGTGTTAGTGATGTGCGCCCCCCCCCCCACACACACACACACTCATACACATCTCGCCCTATTTGTTTTCCAACATTTTGACCTCATGTGTCGTCGACCCCCCCCTACCACCCCCACATTAACTTATATGTGCCCCCCCCCCCCCAAGATTCATATCTTGATCTGACGTGTGATTGTAACCCCCTACATCTAAAATTGATGCCCCCCCCCCCCACATCTCAACCTGATTTCAGCCCCCACACACACACATAGACAACCACCGCCCTCCACACACATACATACAACCACACACACACACACACTCACGACCTTGTATGTGCTGAGCTATGCACTCACCACCACGTGTTGCACACCATATGACCTCCCTTGACCCAGATTCACTCAGCTGCTAATCGATCTCACCCAGCTATTATTACATACTCCGTCTGTACTTCATTCATCTTCACTCATGTAATTCTTTCTCCGTCATGCGTGCATTAAACGGCAGTCACGTGATTTAGCTCACCAAGATGGGCACAGGCCAGCCAACAGTGTGTACAGTACATCCACCATTCCATCTTGCTTGTGTTTAGCTTTCTCAAATCATTTCTTTCAAACTTTTAAAGATGTAGATCTAGTTTTCTATTTGTGTAGAGGCGGGGGGAGGGGATCCTATGTAGTTGGAGCATAACGTTTTATTGTTTTCATTCCACATTCTTTCCTCCGTTCTGCACATGCCCCCCACCCCCTCCCCCAACATTCTTTTAGGAAGAAAAAAAATATTTTAAACTCTTGTCTTTCTTCCATTAGTTATATTCCCACCCCTAGCCCACGCCTACCTCATAAACTCAGCGCCTGCTTAATAAATCATTTCCGCGAGCTTTTTTTTTTGTTTCGTTTTATTTTTACATTTAGCTTTTCTCTTCATCCCCTACCCCCCTTAGCCCACCCCATCATTTTGTGATGCGAGTATCGTATTTAACATATATTTAAATACTCGCTTCTGTCTTCATCTTACTTCTGTCTTCCTCTCCCTTATACGATCCTCTTTTTCTGCCCCCCCCCCTTCTTTCTGAACCCTCTCTCTCTCTTCTCCCTCCTCTCTCCTGTCCTCTCTCTTCCGTCTTCCTCTTGCTCACCCCCGCTCACTACACAGAAACGGTTAAGATTTACTCTTTAACGCCTTACATGCAACCTAGACCGAATCGATTCCGAGAGTGTAGTATCGTATCATGCCACTCACTCCAGTATTAAATGAAACAGATAGGCGGCTGATAGTGAATGTGGGCCAAGTTGATTACAAGTCAAGTTGTTGCTGGTGATGTATGACACTTGGTCCGGTTATTTGCGTAACCGGACTATCTGTTTGAGTAAACGGACAATACGTTTGAGTAACCGGACAGAATGTAGACGGTCGGTGATAAATGGACGAGTACGAGATAGAGAAACGCGATTGGTCAATTTACATTTGTTTGTGCCTAGATGGCTGGTTGTTTGTGTGGTGTAGATAATGTTGGCGTTTATTTTTGTGTTGTGTTTTATCGTAGCTTTTAAACTGGTCACGCGGATTTATTTATGTGTGGGGTTTAGGGGGCAGGGTAGATCGTGTTTAGGGTTAGGAGCAAGGTAGCCTGGATTAGGGGTAGGGTAGATCGTGTCTTTTCCATAGCCCCATTTTAATTATATTTACACATTTGATTTTATTGTTTCTTAATTTTTTTTCAATACATTTTTGTCGAGGCCAGTTAAGTCTAAGGATCAAGAGAATGAGGAGCTTTTATTTGTGAAGAAGATGTTTAGTTAACAAAACAACATCAATTTAAATTAAAACACATCAACCTCTTCGTCTTCATTAGAATCGCCTTAAAAAACAATTAATTTATTTAGTTGATTTTTGCTGAGACTAAATTGGTTGTTCTTAAACAGCAGTTTAATGGGATCCGCGAGACACTAAATACTAACTTATATTATTTTCCTTAATCTCTCTTGGGTTCTCAAGTTTAGCCTGAGGTCTTTGGCTGAGGTCATCAATGTAAATTAGTGTAAGAATTCTGGGGTTCGTTATCCTGAAAAATCGACTACACTATTATCTTCATGTTTTTTAAATATCCGTATTCGATTCCGTATCGCCGGTGAGCACTGGACATCGAGTCGCGTGCGAATACTCGCGGCTGTTGCTACATGGGCTTGTGGGGGGGGGCGCGCGGTGCGGGCAAGGGTCACGGGCTGAGAGGCAGGGAACGCGTGCTGTACCCCCCTCTCTCCGTCGTGCTGGTGAGCAGATTGTAAGTCATAGACCGGCTTTGTTGTCTTATCTTCTGCATTGTGAGTAAACAATCAGATGTTGGTGTGTTGGTTTAGTATCGTTAGGAGTGCAGTGTAATCGTGTGTTTCGATTACTCGTACGTAGATAACGGTGTTTGAATCATTATCTATGAGTTTAGCGCAGATGTGTTTGTGCTTTTTCTTTTTCATTTTTTTTTTGGGTCGTGTTTTCTAATGTGTTAGGCAGTGTTTACATAAATTGTGACCTACTTGTAGTTTTCGATAGAATTAGGTCGGGATAAGTTGGCTTTGTTTACGCCTCACGCGTAAGTTATAATCAGTTATCGATAGACTTGTATACAACCGATCTAATGTGTTAATTGTTTTATAGGTGTAACGTGTTTAATTGGAAGTTCTTTTAAAGTGCTGTGCGTGTTATTTGTGAGGGGGGGGGGACGTTTTAATTAATTAGTGATACCAGGAAAATGTGAATTTAATTAGATGGCCAAGTGTATCTTTATACTTCTGGCTATAGCGCAACCCCAGGACCAATGATAACATTGGCCCCAATGTATATATATTATGGCCAATTTATATTTTGGCCAGTGTATATTTTGTGGCCAATGTATATATTGTGGCCAATGTATATATTGTGGCCAATGTATATATTGTGGCCAATGTATATATTGTGGCCAGTGTATATATTGTACCCAATGTATATATTGTACCCAATGTATATATTGTGGATATGTTGTGGCCAACGTATATATTGTGGCCAGTGTATATTTTGTGGTCAATGTATATATTGTGACCAATGTATATATTGTGGCCAATGTATATATTGGGACCATTGTATATATTGGGACCATTGTATATATTGGGACCAATGTATATATTGTGGCCCATGTATATATTGTGGACTATGTATATAGTGTGGCCAATGACTATAGTGTAGCTTTATCTTCGATAACTGTAGGAACTTAATAGCAACCAGGTACTCTATAATGGACAATGGGTTTCTTTATTACCTAGGATTGTATAGTCTCTCGACATCTTTCTAGACACCGAACGAGAGATTGTGTTGCTAAAAGACTTATAAGCACTAAGTAAAAAATAATAAGTTACAGAAAGATTCTTTATACAACATCACAAGAAAGTTTGTATCGGTAAAAGACTTCATAAGCACAAAATAAAAATTATAAGTTACAGATAGATTTTTATAAAACATCACTAGAAAGATTGTATCTGTAAAAGATTCCATAAGCACACAGTAAAGATGAAAATAAAGTTACAGAAAAATTATTTATAAAACACGTCGAAATTGTAATTTATTTTTTTTAAAATTACATTCGGTACATGCTTTTATTTTTAGTATGTTTTTGTTTTGTTTGTTTTTTTAAGTTTCATTTTAAAATATATCTTGTGCCAATTTTTTTAAATATTTTTTAATATCTCTCCGGCGCCTTAGTTGTCAAGATACGCTATTGAACTCCGTGATAGATCTAAACTCCATTCAAACGTTTCAAGTGTAAGTGAACACAGCAAGAATTGATCCCGGCCTGTATACAAGGGGAGTGAAAGGTTGTGAAGTAATTTATTTGTGGATTTGTTTTAAAACTCCTAGATTAGGTCCCTGTGGTCCTGCTAGATCGAGAGGGGTGGGTGGAGGCACTTTTAGTAGATTAAATGGGAAGATGGAAAGCCTGGCCAATTCCACCTTGTACAATCAATAGTTGGCTCTCAGCTTGTTTAATTCTACTGTGAATAATCGTTCTACCGCGCTAGAATTCGATATTTTATGTTTTTATTTTCTATATGTTGATTATAATCTAGTTTATCCTTACTGCTAAGGATTAAGACTTTATTATGTGTGTCTCTATTGTGATACTTGTTGTTTTTTTTAAGTAGCATTTATACTATAATTTTATTTATAATATAATTTTTTTCAAAAAACAAATTTATTTTTATATATTTGTTAAAAGCGTAGCATAACCATATTGTCCGAGAAATATTTTTAAACAGTCAACTAATTTTTATAATTAATGAGACTACTACTGAAAACTGGACAGAAATTCCAATTACGTAACTGGTGCCATTACATTTGTGTTTGTATCAGTCGTGCAATTTCCTGATGGATTTTTAATATCGTCCCCTGTGACGTTTTGAAGACTAATACCGCTGTGACCAAAGGGAGACAAGAGAGACAAATCACTAAAGGGAGACTACTGTCTAGTGAAAACCCAGTTTTCGAAAGTAACTGTAAATCGTGACTTCTAATGCAACGGCAACTGAATTATGATACATTTGGATAGAAGGCGAGTAGGAGAGATAACTCTATAGTTTTCACACAGGACACAGCGAGGCCGGAGTTTAGTGATGTTTATAACGTAAGTTATTCTTATCTTACCACACTTTTGTTGTATCATATTGTTATTTAGATGATAATATGACTGGGAAGATTTAATTTCGTTTATATTGTGCGTATGACTTGATTGATCTTCAACATGTTTCTGCAATTAAATGTAAAATACTTTAATAATTTTGGATCCCCTTATTAAAGGGACAAAAAAAAAACATGTCTGAGGCAAAATGAAATGAAAATAAAAAATTTAAAAAAATTGACTCAAAATTTTAAAAGCCTCATAGATGAAAGAGTATGCCACCCTCCATCAGTGTTAATTTCAGACTTTTTTCTTCAGGGTGTGGGAGGGGTTGCGGGTCACTGTTAAAAGTATATATAAACTCCGATTCGTTGGGGAGGTAGACTTTTTTTTCGAAGGATCGGGGGCTCTTAGAGCCCTCCCCCCCCCCCTCGAAGAGATGCCTGGAAGAAACTCTGCACCTACCAACGCGAATTTCAATGTGTAATATAATCTACGTTATATTTTATGCCTTTTTATGATTCTACAGCTATATATAATATTCAGACGCTTACACTCTTATACTGTTTCTTATATAAAATTCACTTATATAACAAAACTGGTATTAGTTTAGATAAACTTAGACAACTCTAAAGATTTGATGTAATTAAATTGTTTAATTATTATGTAGGCTTCCAAGGAGATCAAACTAGAAGTTTTCCGATTTATTTAGTCGTTTATTATTGATTCTTGTAGTTTAATTGGTAAAATAGATGTAAATATAACAGTTTGAAAATCGCTTATTTAAATGTCAAAACCATTATTCTAAATTAAATAAATAGTTTAGAGTGTTATTATTATACTTCAAAAGGGAACGCATTTTGCCAAAGATACCTCTGGAAATATTTTGGTTCTAGAAATGTTGTTTTAGCTACTCTTAGCAGCGCCAGTTCGTGACCTAGATATGATAAAATAACGAGGGCCGTATAAAATCGTCGTCAGGAAGAAAGTCAAGGTTCCCCCCGGGGCCCAACACATCCCCGGGGAGAGGCGCTTATTGGAGTCGATGAAGGCAAATATCCAACATTGAAGTTCAGAGGGCAAGGTTCAAACTGCACACATGATGTGTTTTGTTGTCGGTTTTGTTTTATTGTTGATTTTTATTATTTTGAGCATGTTTTTATTGATTAGCGATGTCGTGGTAGATAGAACAGTTATCTGCTGTCCCGTAGATCTCGAGTTCGGATCCCAGTTGGACGAGACTGTAGAACGTCTTTATGTCCCATTGGATTAGGTTCTTACAGTGGCTTAAAATACACGCAGTTAAGGAGCTCACGGTCAACATATTTAAACTCGTCACGGCGTCTCCTTGTAACACTCTAATACAACTGTTAAAAGCTGTAACATTCTAATCACCATGTAACTAGATGTAACATTCGCTATCCCCAAGTAACTAGCTGTAACATTCGCTATCACAATGTAACTGGTTGTAACATTCGCTATCACAATGTAACTGGTTGTAACATTCGCTATCACAATGTAACTGGTTGTAACATTCGCTATCCCCAAGTAGCTAGCTGTAACATTCGCTATCACAATGTAACTGGTTGTAACATTCGCTATCACAATGTAACTGGTTGTAACATTCGCTATCCCCAAGTAGCTAGCTGTAACATTCGCTATCACAATGTAACTGGTTGTAACATTCGCTATCACAATGTAACTGGTTGTAACATTCGCTATCACAATGTAACTGGTTGTAACATTCGCTATCCCAAAGTAACTAGCTGTAACATTCGCTATCCCCAAGTAACTAGCTGTAACATTCGCTATCACAATGTAACTGGTTGTAACATTCGCTATCGCAATGTAACTGGTTGTAACATTCGCTATCACAATGTAACTGGTTGTAACATTCGCTATCCCCAAGTAGCTAGCTGTAACATTCGCTATCACAATGTAACTGGTTGTAACATTCGCTATCACAATGTAACTGGTTGTAACATTCGCTATCCCAAAGTAACTAGCTGTAACATTCGCTATCCCCAAGTAACTAGCTGTAACATTCGCTATCACAATGTAACTGGTTGTAACATTCGCTATCACAATGTAACTGGTTGCAACATTCGCTATCACAATGTAACTGGTTGTAACATTCGCTATCCCAAAGTAACTAGCTGTAACATTCGCTATCCCCAAGTAGCTAGCTGTAACATTCGCTATCACAATGTAACTGGTTGTAACATTCGCTATCCCAAAGTAACTAGCTGTAACATTCGCTATCACCAAGTAGCTGTAACTTTCGCTATCACAGTGTAACTGGTTGTAACATTTGCTATCCCCAAGTAACTGGCTGTAAAATTTTAATCACTATATAACTGGCTGTAAAATTCTAATTACATGCCTGTAAAATTCTAATCACTATATAACTGGCTGTAAAATTCTAATCACCGTGTAACTGCCTGTAAAATTAGCTATCCTCCCATGTAATTATCTGTAAAATTAACTATCCTCCTGTGTAATTAAAGCCTGTGAACGGACATCACTTTGTTTCATCAAATTTAATCCTTCTCCCACCCGTCAGTGATTATTAATTAAGGCGAGATCATTAAAAAAAAACACAAGAGAGGAAGGGGGGTTTGAAGCTTGTAGAAAAATTAGCACCCTTCTAACCCACCCCCATAAAGTTTTCTCTTCTTTTTATTTTTCAAGTGTTTCGTGACGTCATTTAATTTTATTTTCCCCCCTCATTCATGTGTTCTCAGAGTTGTTTTTTTTTTTAATGTGATTTCTGTCAAACAAGGATTAGCGTGATGCAATTACCCGTCAATTGGATGAAATTCTTCTCATTTGGTTCTGTTTTTTTGTTTATAATGTGGAACTGTCCGTGACAAATTGTGTCCGGTTGTTTCTGTGTCCGATCAATTGAAAACTTCTAATGGCAATTCCCTCTGGTCCTGTCTATTGATCTCTCTCTCTTGTGTCTTATCTATAAAATAATGTGATAATTACGCCTATGTATTTATGGTTACTTGTCTGGGAATTTATTGTAAAAAATGGTTTCTTCATTGCGTGCAAAGTGTTCTTGTTTGATTGTTTCTCTGAGAGAATGATGTATTTATTTGTATGTATGTTATTAACGTCAATTTTACATTCCATATAAACGACTTTATGTGTGTAGCAGTTTAAATCGTTTCTTCGTTTTGTTTGGGTTCTGTGACTTTGAATCCCTCACTTAACTTAAAGAGGTGGTCGAGTGTTAGAGCGTAGTTCCAATTCTCGTATGTCTATATTTACATAGCATGTAAAGATGGCTAAATGGCTACCCTGGCCGTCTAGCCATGTTGTGTAGCTACCCTGGCCGTCTAGCCATGTTGTGTAGCTACCCTGGCCGTCTAGATGTTGTCAAGCTACCCTGACCGTCTAGATGTGTAGCTACACTGGCCGTCTAGATGTTGTCTAGCTATCTTGGCCGTCCAGATGTGTAGCCACCCTGGCCGTCTAAATGTGTGGCCACCCTGGCCGTCTAGATGTTGTGTAGCTACCCTGGCCGTCTAGATGTGTAGCTACCCTGGCCGTCTAGCCATGTTGTGTAGCTACCCTGGCCGTCTAGATGTGTAGCTACCCTGGCCGTCTAGATGTTGTCTAGCTATCTTGGCCGTCCAGATGTGTAGCCACCCTGGCCGTCTAGATGTTGTCTAGCTATCTTGGCCGTCCAGATGTGTAGCTACCCTGGCCGTCTAAATGTGTGGCCACCCTGGCCGTCTAGATGTTGTGTAGCTACCCTGGCCGTCTAGATGTGTAGCTACCCTGGCCGTCTAGCCATGTTGTGTAGCTACCCTGGCCGTCTAGATGTGTAGCTACCCTGGCCGTCTAGATGTTGTCTAGCTATCTTGGCCGTCCAGATGTGTAGCTACCCTGGCCGTCTAGATGTGTAGCTACCCTGGCCGTCTAGCCATGTTGTGTAGCTACCCTGGCCGTCTAGATGTGTAGCTACCCTGGCCGTCTAGATGTTGTCTAGCTATCTTGGCCGTCCAGATGTGTAGCCACCCTGGCCGTCTAGATGTTGTCTAGCTATCTTTGCCGTCCAGATGTGTAGCCACCCTGGCCGTCCAGATGTGTAGCAACCCTGGCCGTCTAGCCGTTTTGTAGCTACCCTGGCCGTCTAGCCGTGTTGTGTAGCTACCCTGGCCGTCTAGATGTTATGTAGCTACCCTGGCCGTCTAGCCGTTATGTAGCTACCCTGGCCGTCTAGCCGTTTTGTAGCTACCCTGGCCGTCTAGCCGTTTTGTAGCTACCCTGGCCGTCTAGCCGTGTTGTGTAGCTACCCTGGCCGTCTAGATGTTATGTAGCTACCCTGGCCGTCTAGCCGTAACCAATGAGGCGATGGTTTCGACACCCACAAGTTAGCAGCAAATGTTCAGGGGACTAAACTCCGTCTGATAAATGACAGATTTAATCACAGCAAGGGAAGCTACTCACATACCCCCCTCCCCATTCCACCTTCCACCCCCGGTCCTCATTTTACACCCCCCCCCCCCCTCCCCACCTCTATCTAATCTTGTTTGTGCAGGGTTTGTCTACATATTCCTTGAATCTTTTCTAATATTCCTAAAAGATGACCCACCCCCCACCACCTCACCCTTTCGCTTGTCATTCAAAGCGCCAGCCAATGCACATTCCCATGTTGTTATGTTTAATCAAATTAAAGAGATAGCTTGCACATCGGTTTCCTAATCTTCTTAAAGTATGGGGAACATGTAAAGAATGGGGAACATGTCGGGAATGGGGAACGTGAACGATTTATTGAACATGTCGGGTATCTTTAAAGTAAATTCATAATATGTGAATTTTAAACTTACGGGTGTTTTAGTCTGAATGCGATTGTGGCTTGCCACTTACAGAACAAACTGCTGATCAGGTTAACGGAGAGTTGAATCTGTTGGTCCTTTGCTTCGTGTGTGTAGATAGAAACTACCCAATCACCCCCCCCCCCCAATCTGTAGAACTTTACCAATCATCGTCCATCTACCTGTCTGCTAGCTTAATGATCAAAATAATCTATTTTAATGAAAGTTTGGAATGGTTTCAGGGTGTGCTTAAAATAATTTAAAATAGAATCCGTTAATTCACTGACTTTGATGTAATTATTTGAGAATATTTCTTCAACTTTATTCAACGTGTATGTCAGGCGTATTAAGTCCTACGACGGTGGTGTTATGTATCTAGTACAGTGGTCCTTAAACTGTTGTCGAAGGCACCGAACCCTATGAGTTTCATAGTCATATTGACTGAACCCTTCTTATAGTTCTGTCGTCCGCACTTACTAATCCGATCGTGAATCGTCTGAATCGGGTGTGTGTCGTGACCTTCACCGAACCCCTGAGGATGACTCACATGGGGTTCGATCGAACCCAGGTTAAGAACCACTGATCTCGAGCAAGGGTTGGTGTATGGTCAAATGTTTTTCCTTTGAGTAACGTAAAATACATGGAAATATGATGCATAGGTCAAGGTTACATCTTAGTCAGTTTGTGTTATCCGGGAAATGTGTGTATAAATACACATTTATGTGTAAAAATACACATTTACCAAGCTTACATTATTGTCAATGACGTAATATGTAACTGATCGATTTGATGGTACATTGAGACACATATTTCACTTGAAATATCTCCATCTAATCATACTCTAGAGGCCAACGATCCCATGTTAAGCCTCACTGATTGAGTTTCTGCACTGTTAGACAAAGCTTTGCAGAAGTGCGTCTCGTCTGTCTCGTTGCGTCTTGTCGTATTGAACTGATGTCTCAAGTACCGTGAGATAAGGGTGGAGTCGGGAGCCCGTGAGGGGTGGGGGTGGAATACTTAGGGGGTGTCGGAAACACGGGAAAGGCGGGAATATTTGAAGAGCGAGGACCACTGCTGGGGCGGGGAAGGGTGGGGAGAGGGGGGGGGGGGACACTGGAGCAAAGTCAATAATGGTAATGAGGTCTTACTGTGGATTCTGAATGGAGTCTTTTGGGGTGGATTTTTTTGGAGCAACATTTACATAACTTTGACTAGACGGTCAGTGAGTATTGTTATCTGTGAGTTGTTCTTGTTGTGTTGGTGGCAGGGCGGGGGGGGGGGGGGGAAGGAGTTTGATGTCATTGGCACGGTGATTTGATTTCTCAGAATTGTGTGGACAGTTGATGTGGGCCATCTTATGCTAAGGGAATATTTGGACGTTATATCCAGTTGACGTCTGGCCATTATATGCTAAGAGAAACTGGCCATTAGACATCGGGTCATCATATACTTAAAGAAAGTGTGGACGTTATATCAAGTTGACATCTGGCCATCATATACTAAAGCAATGTGGCCATTAGGTGTCTGGCCATCATATACTAGGGGAAAGTGGCCATTATACATCTGGCCATCATATACTAAGAGAAAGTGGCCATTAAACGTCTGGCCATCATATACTAAGGGAAAGTGGCCATTAAACGTTTGGCCATCATTTACTAAGAGAAAGTGTGGACGTTATATCAAGTTGACATCTGGCCATCATGGCTAAGGTAAAGTGGCCGTTAGATGTCTGGCCATCATCTGCTAAGGAAAAGTGGCCATTATACATCGGGCCATCATATACTAAGGGAAAGTGGCCATTACATGTCTGGCCATCATATACTAAGAGAAAGTGGCTATTAGATGTCTGGCCATCATATACTAAGGAGCCATTATACGTTTGGTCATCTTAAGTTCAGGGAAAGTGTGCCATGGTATTCAAATTGATTATATAACAATACTAAAGGGGCGTGTCTGGCATATATCAAGGCAAACTGCGTCCAGTTAGATGACAGGACTACCCATAAACCCACATAAACCTTGTACCTAGAGGTTAAAACAGTTCTACTTCATCCTAAGATCAATGATCATGAAACTCTGAACAAGCTATTACATGTTCTTGTGTGTGCCTATGAACGTGGCTGTATTTTTTTGTTTTTGTTATTATTTGTATTGATTTTCACAAGCGTCGACTTAAGCTTGCTGAGTGAAATATGATGTATGTGGTGTTACAGTTTTGTAAACAGTGTCGATTATGTTTGCGATGTTACAGTGTTGAAAACGTCTGTGATGTGGTGTTACTGTGTTAAAAACGTTGTATGCGATGTTACTGTGTTAAAAACATTGAATGTGATGTAACAGTGTTGAAAACATTGTATCTGATGTTACAGTGTTGAAAACATTGTATGTGATTTATGTGATGTTACAATGTTGAAAACATCGCCTATGATGTATATGATGTTCTAGTGTTGAGAACATTGCCTATGATGTATATAATATTCCAGTGTTGAGAACATTGCCTATGATGTATATGATATTCCAGTGTTGAGAACATTGCCTATGGTGTATGTGATATTCCAGTGTTGAGAACATTGCCTATGATGTATATGGTATTCCAGTGTTGAGAACATTGCCTATGATGTATATGATATTCCAGTGTTGAGAACATTGCCTATGATGTATGTGGTGTTCCAGTGTTGAAATAGTCTAGTCATCTGAGATGGAACAAGACACCAGCACTATCAATGTCCATAGATTAGGGTCAGAGTTTAACTCTACTAGGATAAGAACCTGTTTTCTGTAAGAGTTGTCTTCACTTGTTTGTGTGCGTGATTTGTGTGTTCTTAATACGAGGACGTAAGGTGTATGTATGTTGTTTTTGTATGTTTGAATCGTGTGTATGTTTTAATGACTGTGAGTTATGAATGAACAAGTTGTGTTGAAGAATAAACATAAGCCTGGCTTTCGTTCTCAATTTTCTTCAGCCAACTTGTAATTCAGACCCATCAAAGCCTTTACTTGCGTTAGTCCTTTCATTACCTTTACTGCTCTCCTGACTTCAAATACTAACATTACCACCGGTAACAGACCCCTAACTATGTACATCTCTATTCTACTTATATCTACAAGTCCCTGCTGCCATGCTTTAAACATGGTCATCATTTTCGAGGCTGACCTCTCCCACATGGAAAAACTCTCACGATTGATTGGTTGCTATTTTTAGACTATCCCGAGCCGCACGTGAGGTTATTTATAATCACGAACCTATTTGTTAGGCGCCCAATCTGGTCTTTGATAATGTCATGTCCTTTTTAGTGCCCGGATTGGTTTCTTGGGTCCTGTAGGGGACGTGTGTGGTGGTCAGTGTGGACTGGTTGAGTGGCGGGTGGGTAACATAGGTCAGCGGTTTGTGGTCACGTCTCAGAGGTGCTTCTAAAGGTCATCTGGCTTGTCTTTTTTTTTTAATTATGTAATCAAACATTTAGTCTTGTTTATTTCGTCATATATTCATGGGATTCGAACTATTGAGTTATTATTTAATTTTTTTTAAACAGCTTTTTTTAGTTTGTTATTGGTATGTATCTATGGAATGGTCTATCCATCTATCTATCTATCTATCTATCTATCTATCTATCTATCTATCTATCTATCTATCTATCTATCTATCTATCTATCTATCTATCTATCTATCTATCTATCTATCTATCTATCTATCTATCTTTCGCGTACACGCACACACACATACGCGAACAAGCTTGTGCTCTTAAAACCAGGAATGTGTCAACCTCTGGACCGTTGGTTACATTCCGCGGTGTATCGCACCACCCGATATGGTAATTGAGGTGAGGGGCAGAAGGTTTACCACCATCGCACACCATTACCACCATCAAAACCATAACTTACCACCATAATCACCATCACTCACCATTACCAACATCATCACCATCAACCCCATTACCAACATCATTACCATCACACACCATTACCACCATCACCATCACACACCATTACCACCATCACACACCATTACGACCATCATCAACATCACACACCATTACCACCATCATCACCATCGCACACCATTACCACCATCATTACCATCACACACCTTTACCAACATCATCACCATCAATCCCATTACCAGCATCATTACCATCACACACCATTACCACCATCATCACCATCGCACACCATTACCACCATCATAACCATAACTTACCACCATCATCACCATCACACACCATTACCAACATCATCACCATCAACCCCATTACCACCATCATTACCATCACACACCATTACCACCAACACATACCATTACCACCGTTACACACCATTACACATAACCACCATCACGCACCACCAACACCGTCACACTACCAAACCCCTACTCCATTAAAACTCTCTAAATAAACTCTCTCCCTACCCATACAACCCCTCCACCCCCCCACCTCCTACCCCCCCCCCCCCCATCCTCTCCCTCCCTTCTGATCATTTCCACCCGGAAACTGTGATTTCACGTGGCCTGTTTTTTAGCTCGATTAAATCGACATTTTAGATTAGAACCCGGAGAAGAATGAACATCTTCTATGTGCCCTGGCACTAACCTGCTGGTGCAGAAAGATATTGATGCCTTCTTCCCTTCAGCTTCTGGGCATAGCCGCTCTTCAATTCAGGGAGTTTCTTTCTTTTTTTAAGAAATAAAATATATTTTTTCTTTTAAATTAGCTACGTGATTTCGTGTTTGTATTTTTTTCGACACGAAATTAGGCGTTAATGTTTTATGTGGTTTAATTGGCATCACGGGAAATTAAGTACAGTTTCGGGGTTGGTGGAGATATGTTAAAAGGTTGTCCGTGAATGACGTAATGGGATTTCTAACCTATTTTTTGCCATGTTTTTCACGATGTTGTGATACGTCACAAAAGTCACATAATGAGTGTCCCACGTCACAGAGGTCAGCGTGATAAAGCTTTCGGTTGCTAAATAAACAAGTCCTGAGTTCGAACCCCTTTGCAGATGAGTTCGACAGCAACCCATCCAGGAGAGATAACTCCAAAATCAAACAACTGCTGCCTTGTAGTTTGTTCTTGGTTGGACAAAGGCTATGGAAGCAAACCCAGAAAGAAATGCAGGCTGAAATCAGAGTCAATGGTCTATATGGTGTATAACAAATTGACACGTAATACTTAATTGTGTTGTGGGGAATCCCTGCCAACATAAAAAACGAAATAGCAGATAAATGCCTACCACTAAAAAAAGTGTTTGCTTTAAAATTTAAAAATAAAACTTGTCATTTAAAATAGAAACGAAATTATTTAAATTATTTTTATTTAAAAAAAAAACTTTTCAAAGATTTTATTCTCGTCGAGTTTTCTTTACGAGCTTGGAATAACGAACACTTGTTAAAGGCGGCGTCAGCTGACGGAAGGACTCATTTAAGGTCTGTGATTATCCGCGGACCACAGAGAGACTCGCGGTTTTTTTATGCCAGAATAAGTCAAGGAAGATCAGCTCTTTTAACTTTTTTCCCCTTTTTTTTGAATTTGTGAATGGCGTCTTTAAAGCTGAGCTGTAGTCGGCAAGCTCCTGTGTGGAGGAGGGGTGAGGGGGTGTTTACTGTATACGGTACTATTTATTACACACATTCACTACGCTACAATTATATTTATTTTAAATTTATTTATTTAATTGTTTTTCAAAATTATTTAATTAATTATATATTGACTTTCTTCCTTTTTTGTTATATATATATTTTATAAGGTTTGTAAATTATTTTTGTAAATAATGTTGATTGATGTGCAAGCACGAATTATGGGACGGCATGGTCTAGCGATAGAGCGCTAGACTGCTACTCGAAAATCCCAAGTTCAATCCGGGTTCAAGTCAGTAGAACGCCCCTGAGTCCACCCAGTTCTAATAGATATCGAACTCACGTTAGGGAAAGTAAAGGCGGCTGGGCATAGTGCTGACCACACTATCCCTTCATATGCCGAGGTCACAAAAACAGACATACTCTACTTCACTTGCCCCTTGGGCCGTCAGGTTCGAAAAGGGAACTTGACTTAACATACAAGAAAGAGACACAGGCTACACCTAAAATTTTACCCATAAAAGAATGTTTAGTGTCGTGAGACTTTATTTTTTTACCCCCTCCCCCCTTCCTCGACACCAAGTTCACCCTCCATCATTTAACTGACCGCTTGACCGTGTGAGTAGCTATTGATCTCCCTACCGGTCAGATAACAGTGTTACAAAGAGCTGTCTGTTTGCCCAACGCCAATGATGTTCCATGCTTGACGGTTCGCCGTCCATCTCCATTGAACATTCTTCATCATCATTCTCAAACATCATTTTGTGAATTGTTTACCATACTACTTACTCGTTTACTTTCTTGGTACTCTTTAAATATCAACGCGAGTTGATTCGTATTGCATCACCAAGAATAACTAACCCTTATTTAACCCTAGCCTTACCTCTATCCATCGTCTATGTCCTTATCACGGTGGTTCTTAACCTTTTTGAATGTACCGAACACCTACTGTTTCATATACGCATTCACCGAACCAGACATAATAGTTCTATCGTCCGCACTGACAAAATCCTATGGTGAATCAAATGAGTTGGCGTCTTGATTTCCGTCTAACCCAGGAGACTGACTCGCCGAACCCCTGGGGTTCGATCGAACCCCGGTTAAAAACCACTGCCTCATCCTATACCTGACTCTAAACAACAGCTAAATAATATTTTCTTTGTTCTGGGTTTAGCGTAGAATTACAGTGTCGTTAATTAGCGGTGAATAGTAAAGATGATATTCCAACTTGGAATCCAAGTTTGTCGTTGACCAATGTCTTTCGCGTGGTACAGTGGTAGAGCTAACTGTTACTTAGTCGAACGTTTTGAGTTCGAACCTAGTTTTCTTAAACCTCCACTAAGCTCCAATGAAATCTAAAATTTAACCAGGAAATTAATAGGCGGGTGGGCTTCGTTCTAACTACATAATTACTTCATGTACTGAATTGATGTAGGTTTTTTTAACAGTTTTTCTCTACGTTGTCAGTCTATCAACCGCTAGGTCTGAAAGTGTTCTTGTTAACTTAATTAAGATAGAACCGCCAGGGTAATGTCAGTGATAGGTGTACCATCCGTCCATTACGTCATTACTGACTGTGGTAATGTCAGTGACAGGTGTACCATCCGTCCATCATGTCATTACTGACTTTGGTAATATCAGTGACAGGTGTACCATCCGTCCATCATGTCATTACTGGCTGTGGTAATGTCAGTGACAGGTGTACCACCCGTCCATCATGTCATTACTGACTGTGGTAATATCAGTGACAGGTGTACCACCCGTCCATCATGTCATTACTGGCTGTGGTAATGTCAGTGACAGGTGTACCATCCGTCCATCAAGTCATTACTGGCTGTGGTAATGTCAGTGACAGGTGTACCACCCGTCCATCATGTCATTACTGACTGTGGTAATATCAGTGACAGGTGTACCACCCGTCCATCATGTCATTACTGGCTGTGGTAATGTCAGTGACAGGTGTACCATCCGTTCATTATGTCATTACTGACTGTGGTCTGACCATACCTTAACGAAAACCCTGACTTTGATCTATACTGTGCCTGGTGTTGCGGTACTGTGGCACCAAGCCGTGCTGAGCCTGGTGTTGCGGTACTGTGGCACCAAGCCGTGCTGGAGAAGGATAATCCGCTCAATGTTTCTGTGAGGCGGCCTTGTAGTTTGATCGATGGACTTGTCGTGTTGTTGTTGTTGTGCCAGGAGAGGTGTGCTGATGTCTGCAGAACACATCAACACAGGGAACATTTCATGATTGGTGTGTGAAGTATCATAGATGTGCTGGTGTTAGTTACACATCAACACAGAAACATTTTTGTGTTTGGTGTGTGAAGTATCATAGATGTGCTGGTGTTAGTTACACATCAACACAGAAAACATTTTTGTGTTTGGTGTGTGAAGTATCATAGATGTGCTGGTGTTAGCAACACATCATTACATGAATTATTTTATGATTGGTGTGTGAATAATCATAGATGTGCTGTTGTTAGTTGCACATCAACACTGGAACCATTTCATGATTGATGTGTGAATTATTATAGATGTGCTTATGTAACTACACACATCATAAATAACACGTCCATTCTCTAATGTGTATCTACACTAAAACGCAACACAAGCTTAATTAACACATCCAATGTCTCGTTTGTATCAGCATTATGACATGTTATACTTACAGTATTACCTTTTGTTTCTAACACAAAAATATCGTACTCTCGATTTTTACACACATTTTTTCCAACACTAAGGATACACCTAAAAATTGGGATTTTTTTTTATATCCGAAACGCTACTACATCTTAGGGTTAATAAATGAGTCTCTAGTGTACGTATATGCAAAAATGTAGGTTAGGGTTAAAGTTCAACTGGAAGTGTGGAACTGCTGTCTCCTTTTTTTTTACGGATGTCTGTAGCCTGACTCACCCCATATTGATTCTGTGCAATTCATCACATACGCATGTATTCACATCCGCCATTAACACGGTATATAACCATGTAACCGGAGACTGCGAGAAGCTGTGAGTTCAACAAATGACCCAGTAGATACTAGACCACTTTTTAAATATTCAGTTTTACAGAAGTTAGCATTACAAAATCTTCCGTCTCAATCCAACATTACCCAATCCTCTATCACAATCCAACATTACTTAATCATCTAACACAATACAACATTTTCCAATCCACTATTACAATCCAAAATGACACAATCATTTATCACAACAAAGCATTACCCAATCTTTTATCACAATCCAACATTACCCAATCATTTAACACGATACATTAACCAATCCTCTCTCACAACCCAACAATACTTAATCCTTTATCATAATCCAACATTACCCAATTCTTTATAACAATCCAACACTACCCCAACCTCTATCACAACCCAACACGCCCCAGTCTTTAATTACACCCCATTCCAACCCAATCCCCCCCCCCTCCAATCTACACAACCCACACATCTCTTTACTTTTACCACGTTTTTTTCCCAGGTCTGTGTAAAAAAAACATTATCTCCCTTGGGCTAGAGTTATCTACAGTTATCTGATTGGATGTAAATTTAAATATGCCTTCCTATCGATTGTTTGCTTTAAAGACTTGCAAGTGCGTGGGACTTTTCCCCCTACATTCTGCGCATGCGCGCTGTTTGTTTATTTAATTCAATATAATACCAGCGTTATGTTTGTCTATATAAAATATCAAATTAATCCTCTCGCACTTCAGGCATGTTTCCGGTCCTGCTAATATTTTATCAAAGGGAAAGAACCGTCTCCTAGGCGTCTGAATGACGCCCCTTTCTCTTGCATCTTACAATGCGCTTCTCCCAGCCCGAATGTAAATAGCTGTCCTCCAAAACATGCCAGATAAACGATTCTCTGGTCGGGCGTGAGCACTTGCCGGGTAGAATTTCTCCCCGGCTGTCATTTTAAGAATGCTGGCGTCAAAGAAAGCCTACATAATATTCCAGTGGTCGTTTAAGTCGGCTTTCATACGGGTTTATGGCCGGGGTTTTCGTTTGTTTGTGTGTGTGAATGCTTCTTTCGTGTTTATGTGTATGTGTTTCTTTCGTGTTTATGTTTGTGTTTGTATTGTGTTTGTGTGTGTTTATGTTTGTGCTTGTTTGTGTTTGTTTCGTGTTTATGTGTGTGTGTTTTTTGTTTCATGTTTATATGTGTATTTGTGTTTGTTTCGATGTTTTTATGTGTGTCTGTGTGTTCTTGTTTATTTCGTGTTTTGTGTGTATGTTTGTTTCGTGTGCATCTCTGTGTATTTCTGTTTGTTTCGGCTTTATGAGAGTTAGTTGTTTTTTTTTTGTTTCGTGTATATGTGTGTCAGGGTCCGTAGCGGACCTTGAATCCTTGAAAAACCCTTGAATTCCAAAAAACATCTCAAGGCCTTGAAAAACCCTTGAATTTCCCCAAAAATGAGCAAAACCCCTTGAATTTTATAGGTAAACCTTGAAAACCGTGCGTAAATCGAATTTAAAAAAAAAATTCAATTCTGATGGATCTAAATTTTTTCTGGGTTTTTTTTTTTTTTTTTTTTTTTTGCCGTGGGTCTGCGTTAACTACGGAGTCTACTATTTCCAACCCTCTCCTTCACTGAGCCTCGCGGTATGACCTCAACCTGACCAGTTTTGCATAGGCTCTTCCTAACCTAGATTCTAGATCGTGACGTAAAATATAGCCGAGGGCTAAATTTAGCATCGTTTTTCGGGTATCTCCGTTTACGAACGAGTTACTAGATTCTAGATCTAGATTCATTGTTTTCTGTTAGGGCCTACCTACTACCTACATCTTCAATCATAACAATCGACCCCCCCCCCCCCCCCAAATCCCTTCCCGACAATATCTCGGCAGTCGTTGGCTCTATTTATATTATGAACTTTATTGACCCCGCGAGTGGTCTGTTGTCTCCTGATCGGTGATGTCCGTAAAGAAAAAAATTGGAATGTGGCCTAAATCATTAAAATTCTGGTCGCGCATGGAAATTATCTCGATTATAATTAAACCTACATCTAGAACTAATATTTTTTCTTCAAGAAAATAAGCCTTAGGTTTAAATAAAAAAAAGAATAGCCTGAACTATGCGAGCGTTGGTTTCTATTTATTTAAATTAAAATTTTCTCGGTGTGGGTTAAACACAAAAGGGCGAAACGTAGCTGCGGAATTACGGGTAAATAGCGAGACATAATTTATCGAATTATTGTGTTCTGTTGTTTTAGATGTGCGAGAAGACACGTTTTTACGAACCTAGATCAATCACGGTTCTTTGTGTACCCCACGATAGCAGATGTTTCGGTCACTGCGACCTTAGAAGGTCTTCTAGGTCTATCTCAACTTACAGTGACCTCGCAGTATATTAATAATTAATATAGTCGTGGATCTAGATCTAGATTTTTAACTATTAACCAACAAGATTTCCTAATGCCAATAGGCATATTTATCACGTTCGTTAAAAAAACCAATAGCAAATGACGTAATCGTCAATCTCACGTGCGCTATGGACCAAATACACATTGGCTGTATCAGATGGGTGAGGCTGTAGACAGAACTTTTTGATGTCATTCTTGACGTGGCTGTCTGGTTATTTATGACGATAGAGGTTGGGGTAAAATTCGCATTAATTACGTGACGTCATCAATGGGCTACCGCTAGGCTGTGTAATTAAAAAAAAACTAAATCCTAACATTACCAGCTCATTAGCATCGCCGATTGTCTTCTTAAAAAAAAAGGAAAGATTTTGCGCCGACGTAAAAAAATTTTTGTATTTATCAAAAGAAAAGAAAAATAATTTGAAGGACTATGACTGTGCTGTTTTCACTCAACTTTACGGACACTTTTTACCACCTCTCACTTCAAGGTCGCGCTGACCGTAAGACCTACGACACGAGACCACGCGCGAGCACAGTAGTGTCTCACGGTCAAGGCAGTTCTACAAACGCTGTTTATCTAATTTTAACGTGGTTATCTTTAATATTGGGCTTACTGCTAGATTTAAGCGAAAACAAAAACTAGATCTGCATCGTTTTAGGTCATTGAACAAAATATGTAGGTCTGCTATAATTTAGTTACACCATCTAGCAGGGTCTAGATCCAATTGATTTTTACTGTGGTAAAACGCCCTTGAAATGTTTAAGAAGCCTCGAATTACCGTGTTTGAGAAAATTGCTGCTGTCACTGCCCCCTCCCATCCGCTTGTAAAAAAAAAAATCCGCTTTTCACTTTGTCGGGCGGCTACATCTCTGACATGAGTATTACTAGCGTAGTTACTTGTGAAATTGTTTTAAAAAAATAACTTAATTCTGTTATTCCGCGATATGAACTAACTTAAAACTTCCACGATATTTCTTTACGTCATCATGTATATCATAGGTGGGGACATTGGGGTCGACCATAAATGACGTCACACTCGTAGGGGGAGGGGGGATCCGTAATAGTGTGACGGTGTGTGATGAGGGGATTGGGGGGGGGGGTCAGATCGTGTGACATCACACTTTTGCATTATTAAAAAGCAATGTTAGAAAACGAATTTTAGCATTTTAGAAAACTGTTTTAATAAATTGTAAAAGGAATTGATTAAAATACTCTATTTTGACAGAGTTCAGACAAGATTTTGGGAAAAAAAATCCTATTTTAAGAAAAATTGAACTGCAATCAAAAGGGGGGGGGGGGGTGGGAGGGGTTATAGGCTGAGGTGTGACGTCATTTTAGAGGGCGGGGCCTGGCTTTTGTGATGTGTGACGGAGGGGGGGGGGGGGGAGAGGTAATAATCTTTTAAAAAGCGTGAGGTCATTTATGACATTAAGCAGGATAATTTCTACAAGCATAGCTAGGTTTTTTTTTTTGTTTCTATATGTGTGCAGAGTTCTTTTTAAAGGACTGTCAGACAGACGAAACAATGCTTCCTTTTATGTATAATGACCTGATTCTGATTAGCACTTGACATTGACAAGTCATTCAATCGAAGTTGGGTTTGTTGCTGACTCTCTAATAAAGTCTCTAGAAAAAATAAAAAAAAGCAAGTGAGCTTCAAATTCTCAATTTCAAATCTGATTGTAAGACAACTTTGATAGGATTTTCATCAAATTTTTTGTTGAAATCTCCATTACTTTAGTCATTAGTGAGAGACTTAGCCTAATGCAAATGTTTAAAAATAGAGCCAGTTCACCAAAAAAATGAAGGGAATTCTTCACATCCTAGTCAACAAATGGAAACTGAAATCAGCTGAGTGTGACCAAGTTCTGTTTCAATTTTCAACATTCATAGATACATTTACTCTAAATGGTTGTCTGTCCAAATTTAATAGAGCACATGATAGGCTGGACAGTTTTTTCATAGAACAGCTTGGTAGCAAAATTTCTTATGTGAACATTTGGAAAATTGTTAGAGATCTATTGCTTCTGTCACATGGTCAAGCCAGTGTTGAAAGAGGTTTTTCTGAAAATAGAAGTTGGAGGAGTGTCATTTGACACCAAAGATACTGATTGCAAAAGGGATTATGCTGGACTCTCAGACAATCTCCTGACTTAGATAATTTTGTAATAACACCAAAATTATGTCAAAAATTGTGTGTGCAAAAAACATACATCACCCTCACTGTAATGCCCGTTAGTGGTAGTTTATACCTTGAAATTCCCCCCAAAATCACCTTGAAAACCTTGAAAAAGCCTTGAATTTTCTTTTGGGATTTGGCTATGGACCCTGGTGTGTGTCTGTTTGTGTGTGTGTTTGTTTCTTGTGTTTGTCCAAGCCTGCGTGTGTGTGTGTGTGTGTGTGTTTATGTTTGTTTCGTGTAAATGTGGGTATGTTTGTTTCTTGTGTGTATTCCTGTGTGTTTCGGCTTTATATGTGTTTTTCGGTTCATGTATATGTGTTTGTCTGTGTCTGTTTCTTGTGTATCTCCAAGCCTTCGCATGTGTGTATATGTATTTTATGTTTGTTTCGTGTATGTATGTGTGCCTACGTGCGTGCGCGTGCATGTTTGAATGAGTGGCAATATCCATAACAGGAAGTTTTGGATAGCTTTGCGATCGCACGCACAAACATTACAGAAAGTGCGTGGATAATTGTTCCATTTTGGACAGCGTGACAGGATATGGATAATGTCATCCACAAATTGGATTCCGTTCCCTCCGAAAAATAAATCATAAATATTTTTATGTGAAATAAAACATTTGGCTAATCATGCCAAAAATGGCGGTCAATTTTTTTTTTTAATTCAACGTTCTAAAACAGGAAATTGTGTTATGGGTTCGTTAGGGTTTATTCGGTTCTCTGTCAAAGTTTTGGAAGTTTAGTTTTCATTCCTAATTTAGGAAATATGTTCGATTTTTTTCTCCTAGTTTTGAAACTATGTTCTTTACGCTTTCATTTGTGGCAGTTTATTCGATTTTCTACCAAATACACAATCGGATTATTTTCTTAGCAAATTACTACCTCATTAACAGTATTTGCTTAAACTATGTTCGTATGACAATCCATAACTAAATAAAGACTATATTTAAGACAGTTCAACACTCTTTTACTACCCATACGCCCCCACACTCCCCTTGAAGCCCACAACCAAAGCAGCCATGAATTTGTTAGCTCGTGACCTTTGAACTGTAAATGGCGCGTGTGCCCATAATGTATTCGATTCCTGTCGTTGCTGTCGATTCTGTCACAATTTGTCGCGTCAAATCTCTGGGCGAATTCTTCTGTGCTGGATCTAGGAGATGTTTGATGCACATCTCATCTGTCATGCAGCACGTGTGTTGGTCCGTATGCTGGATGAAGCTCCTGTGTCATGTATATGGGTTTGTCTGATGGATGCTGCTCATCGGTCATATGTATGGGATTTTATGTTGGATGCTGCCCATTTGGCATGCAGTTTGCTTGTTGATCTGTAGACTGAACGTTGTCCGCTTCACTTGCAGCATGTAGGCTCGTTTGATGGTTGCTAACCATTTAAGCTTATTCGACTTGCTGCATGTTGGATGTGTCATGCAGCATGGTGGATATGTCATGCAGCATGTTGGATGGTCATGCAACATGTTGGATATGTCATGCAGCATGTTGGATGTGTCATGCAGCATGGTGGATATGTCATGCAGCATGTTGGATGTGGCATGCAGCATGGTGGATATGTCATGCAGCATGTTGGATGTGTCATGCAACATGTTGGATGTGTCATGCAGCATATTGGATGTGTCATGCAGCATGGTGGATATGTCATGCAGCATGTTGGATGTGTCATGCAACATGTTGGATGTGTCATGCAGCATGTTGGATGTGGCATGCAGCATGTTGGATGTGTCGTGCAGCATGTTGGATGTGTCATGCAGCATGTTTGATAGGTCATGCAGCATGTTCAATAAGTCATGCATCATGTTGGATGTGTAATGCACCATGTTGGATGTGTCATGCAGCATGTTGGATATGTCATGCAGCATGTTGGATGTGTCATGCAGCATGTTGGATGTGTCATGCAGCATGTTGGATGTGTCATGTAGCATGTTGGATGTGTCATGCAGCATGTTGGATGTGTCATGCAGCATGTTGGATGTGTCATGCAGCATGTTGGATAGGTCATGCAGCATGTTGGATTTGTCATGCAGCATGTTGTATGTGTCATGCAGCATGTTGGATGTGTCATGCAGCATGTTGGATATGTTATGCAGCATGTTGGAAATGTCATGCAGCATGTTGGATGTGTCATGCAGCATACTTGAAGGACCGCACCACTTAGCTGCTTCTACTTCCCTGTCACTGTTTTCTTATAGCTCAAGCTAGCGTTGTCTCACACACATTTTAACCCGATTTTATTAGTGACTACATAATCTTTTAGTTAAGTAAAGAATCATCTTTACACCAAGCGATCCACTGGGCAGAGAGTTCAAATGTTTCTAGACATCGGTATGTAAAGGAAAGGTGTGGTCAGCATTTTGCCCAGTCGCCTTTACTTTCCCTAATACGAGTTAGGTACCCATCAGAGCTGGGTGGACTCAGCGACGTTCAAATTACTTGGACACGGATTCGAACTTCGGATTAGCATCCCGGCGCTCTTCCGCTTTGGTCACGTCGTTCTATAGATACTCTTTTAGACAGCGACACAAAGATTTTACACATTGACATACATTGAATAAACTCATTGACCATGTGTGTCTTTGCTACAAAGTCCAGAGTTTATACCATCAATCAGCAATCACATATCCAAATACTCCAATGTTTTCCAATAGGGCTGGTAAGTAGGTCACCAACCAGTTCTACGGCTCAATAAAACCTACATGAGCCATAGAACTTGTTGGTGACCTACTTACCTGCCCTATTGCTGTTCATATACTGACGACGACTCCTTATTGAAATATATAAACTTTCCTTATGTTGTGTCTGTGACGAATAGTTGTTTTTTTTAGCTCCACCTGCTTTAGGTGTGATTTTTATTGACAAAGACAAACATTTTTTAATTTTACAACATTGCTGTTGTTGCCCGTGCGACCTTCAAACCGGATTAGAAATATGAAATGTCTCTTCCGTAGAAAGCCTGAAGCTACGAAAGAAAATATGGAAAATGGGAGAGGTGAGGGGGGGGGGTGTTGAGCAGTAAAGGGGGGAAGCACCTTTCATTAGACAACTTTGATAACGAAACTTGTGTCCCTTGGAGTAAAGGGCGTATTGATTTCCGACGCCCAAATACAAGAGAAATATTGATTAGGGCCAACAGCTTGAGTCTATTCTCAGCTCATCGTTAATGTTGAGGGGGGGAGGGGGGGGCGATGATTTTTTAGGATGATTTTTCTAAAGCAAAACAAAATACGATTTTTTTTACGCCGGATTTTTTTTTTATATTTTACTTGACATGCATGATTCTCGTTATTTATGGTACACTGGTGTCAAGTAGCGGTGGTGTGGGGTGTTATTTTTTTTCCGATAGTAGGGTGTTGGGTGCCGGTCGAGGGGTGTCATTTGCCGGTCGAAGGTATGTGATTTGTGGCCATACGGTGTTATATACCGATTGTTATATGTCGTGTGCCGGGTTTCTAGGTCGTGAAAAATCCAACTTATATATATATATATATATATATATATATATATATATATATATATATATATATATATATATATATATATATATATATATATATATATATTGTTTACGGACGGGTCGGATGCATCAATTCACTGCCCCTATCAACATCACTGTATTATACTAGTGAGGTAGAAACTGCAAATTTATTAATATACAATTTTTCTGGTGTGCAATACAATACACATTGTTCGCTGGGCTCAACAAAAACACACTGTGATTTTTTTATTTTTAAACCAAGCTGTCGATAAGATCACCGCTAAAAATAGATTGAACAACTGAGCGATTCTAAACTTCCTGCGGGGCGGCGTCCGTTCCATCGTTGCGGTCCGTGTTTTGGTTTCGTGATCTCGGCTTAATCCGTCCGATTACCCGGCTCACCTTGATCCACAACGCCAAGCCGCTCAAGTGCCACTAATCCTGGCACCGTCTGCTAAAGACTCGACGATCGATGGACAATAAAAAACAAGGGACATAAATCGAGGTGCGCTCTCCGTGGACACGTGAATGTCAGTAGATCGGTATCGTTTGTCAGCTGTTGCAATATCGAATTCGCCCAGTCTCGTTTATCTTTTTAAATAGAAAAATCAATTCGGCTTGGTGTCGTTTTCCTCTTGGTCAGGTATCGAAACCGCCCGGGCTATATTGTCATGCCAGCTCTTGAAATATCGAAAGCGCCCACTGCCAAAATGGCCTAGTATCTTTATTTTGTTGTTGAACCATCGAAATATCGATGTTGTCCAGTTTCGTTTGTTTAGTATTGAAATAGCTATATAATTCTATATCAACAGACTGAAATAAAATCAAATGGTGAACGTGTTTTGTGCCCGTTTAATTGTTTGCAAACTGGAGAACTTGTAAAATAAGATAAATATAATACAAAGTGCTACTTGTCTTGTGTGTAATCCAATACTTATATTAAATCAATACTGGTATATTAGGCGTACCCTCTTAATCATTTAGAACGTGCAGCGTTGAACCTAACACAAAATAAATGTAAACACTAATCCTAGCTGTAATGTTTACCCTTATAATTAAACTTGGTCGTAATTCAAAGGTTTTATGTGACTACAGTCAATACTGGTTTAATTAATAACATGGTATGGCTAATCGATAATAACGTTATGCCTATAGAGAAAGCTATAATAATTGCTTGTGGGTAAGGTTTAATAAAGTGTAACAACATAGCACTAGAAGAAAAAATGTAAAGGGAATAAATAAAGTATTATAAAGCAAGTTGGGGGGTGGGGGGTGTTGGTGGGACAGCAATATTTGCATCGCGAGGGCGCTGGTGCTCACACAAGTCTGATTGATCATGTGACCGGAAGTGTGATAAGACCCTCGACTGACTTCGATTTTTTTTTTCAGAGCAATAAGATTTGGGTTTTTGTGAAACCCTTTTAGAGTGTTTATGCATTAGCTTTTGAAATGGCATTTCGTCTATTGAACTTGAATTTAATACCAATCTATGTTATTAGCGGTAATTGGTATTTGATTAATGAACTTTTTTTTAATGGCAAGTAGTGATGTGGTCTTAACCCAACTATTAATTAGAAACTCTTCTTTTCACTTCGCCATTGCTCATAGAAGTACTTCTATGATTTTCATCGGTGCAACAGTTTGGTCACGTACCGAAGTATTTTGTGTGTTGTTTTTTTTTTTTTTTTGGAGGTGGGTTCTACTGCCATTGCTTAAGGGTTAGGGCTATGGTTAGTGCTAAAAATAGTGTCAAGGATACGATTAGAATTAGTATTAGGGCCAGGGTTAGAATAAAGATATTATCACAGACACATACAAACATCTACAACACGGCTCAGTCAGAGAAAGGGTAAGGACTTAAAATTCGGCTGAGTCTATCTGTTTTCTCACACTTTCTACTTCGGGTTTTCATATTGAGTATATTTACATCGGAATTTCCCGTTCTTTAAAAGTACAAGCCCAAATTGCGTTTAATTAATTAAAAAGACATGTTTATGTTACGTTGCCAAAAACGAGGCTTTTTCTTCTGTGTTTTTTCTCTGAGTTTTAATCAAGCATAACCCCTCTCCCCCTCCCCCACTAATAGCAACTGTTTTATCTTTAAAACACTTGTCTGGCAGAATGCCTCCAGCCGATTAACTCCGGTCTGACAGGATGAAACAGACTGATTAGGTCTGGCACCCGTCGTTTTTTCGTCGCTCCTGTCTTGTGATTAACAGATTTACACGTTTTTGATGGACGGGGGGGGGGGGGGGGGAGTGAGGGTGGGGGCTGTTTGGTTTCGAGTGTGTGTTGAACATCGTTTCAGAGGTCTGTGTTGAACATTTCTTAAGACACCTGTGTTGAACACGTGTTACGACACCTGGGTGTAACATCTGTTAAGACACCTGGGTGTAACATCTGTTAAGACACCTGGGTGTAACATCTGTTAAGACACCTGGGTGTAACATCTGTTAAGATACCTGGGTGTGACATCTGTTAAGACACCTGGGTGTAACATCTCTTAAGACACCTAGGTGTAACATCTCTTAAGACAACTGGGTGTAACATCTCTTAAGACAACTGGGTGTAACATCTCTTAAGACACCTAGGTGTAACATCTCTTAAGACACCTGGGTGTAACATCTGTTAAGACACCTGGGTGTAACATCTGTTAAGACACCTGGGTGTAACATCTGTTAAGACACCTGGGTGTAACATCTGTTAAGACACCTGGGTGTAACATCTGTTAAGACACCTGGGTGTGACATCTGTTAAGACACATGGGTGTAACATCTCTTAAGACACCTGGGTGTAACATCTGTTAAGACACCTGGGTGTGACATCTGTTAAGACACATGGGTGTAACATCTCTTAAGACACCTGTGTGTAACCTCCTGAGAAACCAATGTGGAACATCGTTTCGTACGTTTTTGATTCATACATCACTTTACCACACCTGTGTGGATTATCTCGTCAGAAAATATGTGTGATATGGTAAAACTTATGCGTGAATAACCTATTGCTCTTGGTACCTTAAAATTCCTCAAATCCCTACTGTTTTGACTGATACCATTTTGTGAGCTATGTCAGGAACTACCTGTACTAGTATTGTTACTCTAAAAATATCTCCTGGGAAAAAAGTTACTATATTTTAGTATTGAAACTGACGCGATTTTTCCTTGTTATAAAATTGCATGTACCTTCACCAGAAGTAGTGATAGGTATGCCTCATATTTTCTCGCCCAGCAAGATGGAGATGTGTTATGAGCAGTAATATTTGCCCTGTTGCCCAACTTTTTTACTTTGTGATTTCATTTGTTTTGCTTGGGATATCTAATGGGACCAAAAAACAGAACTGTAATTATTATTTTTTGGGGGGAATTTGATGCTAGAATAAATTTTTAACCTCAAAAATTGACTGGTTGCCATCTGACCACATTGCTCTGTATGGACATAATTGTAAAAGTGTCGGGTACACGATAATCCTAAAAGATGAAGATTAACGTGTCACAGAAACCTGTTTGCTCCCGTTCTGTGACGCCTGCAACATGTCCCTCTTGGAACCGGATGTGCGTTTATCGGCTTTATGTATTACGTCATTGTCAGTCTTAACCCCGCGGGACCACGTGGTCTGTATGTTGTCATAGACCACGTGGTCTGTATGTTGTCATAGACCACGTGGTCTGTATGTTGTCAAAGACCACGTGGTCTGTGTGTTGCTACAGAATGTTAACCAACCAAGACAATCGTCTGCTTAAGTACCCGGACTATTTTCATTACTAGCGCGGGTGAGTTTTCCCGCCAAGTTTGTGGCCATTAGACCCACGTCACATCCTCACGCCTGCTGTACTTGCGGTTGATTTTATTACACCCCAATCTGTCCGTCTGATGGATGGCCCCCAGGCACGCTGGGGAGGTGAAAGTTCAGAGTTCAGGGGTTAGTCATATTTGAATAGCGTTGGTAACGAGTTGATCTTTAATGATTTGTTTTTCGTTGAGCGGATGTTTAATTTTTTAATAATTTTTTTTTAATTTTGTTTGCCGTCTTCTGGCAAAAGGAGATATTTGGTGTCAGCACGTCGTTAGAAAAAAAGCAGTTTTCACATTTTCATATTACATTTCCACATTACATTTTCTTATATTTTCTCATCACATTTTCTCATCATATATATCCACATCATATTAAGTCTAGCATTTTCGAAACCACATCACATTTTCTCTTCACATTTCACATCACATTTTCACTTCACGTACTCACACAATCACATTCCCACATATCACATTTCGCAAAACATGTTTGCTTCATATTTTCAACATCGGTTGATTTTATCAATGGTTTGATTCAATAAACAGAACAAAGAAAAAATTAATTAAACAAATAACGCACCATGTCAATTTAGCACATAGTGTATTCATACATGAAACAAGTTTTTGTTTTATTTTGTTTTTGTCTTGAAAAGGGTGCGTAATGGAACACCAAGGTTCCGCCTATGATTACACTATTTTGAACAGGGCGGAACTAATGAGAAGTTTAGACTTGCACAAAATGAATTTGATGGGTATTTTTCACTACATTAGTTTTTGCTCTTCAGTTCTAGTCTGCATTGCATTATTTTGTTTTTGATGGATTAACCGTGCGAATATATCGATATAGCGAGTATCATCGATAACAATAACTATATAAGTTGGGGCTATATTACAGTTGATTTTTTTTTTGAGGCTGACAGTATTGTTACCAGCGATACTAGTTTACAAGCACATGGGTACGTCTAATCGCCAAGTCCCGATTGCTCTATAGCACCGTTGTCCACCGTTTAAAATATTACAAATCACTCCCGGTTTGATATTGCCATAAATCTCGATCAGAAATACATTTTGAATTAGAAAAGCGTCGCTTTAGAAATCATAAAAAAAATATTTTGAAATAGAAAAGGGTCATTTATTATTTTCTTGTATTTTAGAGATCATAAAATACATTTAAAAAAGAAAAGGGTCGATTATTATTTTCTTGTACTTTAGAGATCATAAAATACATTTTGAATTAGAAAAGCGTCGCTTTAGAAATCATAAAAAAACATTTTAAAATAGAAAAGGGTCATTTATTATTTTCTTGTACTTTATAGATCAGAAAATACATTTAAAATAGACCAGGTTCAATAAGTATTGTCCTTTACTTTAGAGATCATAAAATACATTTAAAATAGAAAAGGGTCATTCATTATTTTCTTGTACTTTATAGATCATAAAATACATTTAAAATACAAAAGGGTCCATTAGTATTGTCCTGTACTTTAGAGATCATAAAATACATTTAAAATAGACCAGGGTCACTTAGTATTGTCCTGTATTCTAGAATTGTCCGAATGAGATAAACCTATATCTGCCATCTTCACATCCCAACGCTATTATTTCTATTAGCGCTCCCCCTTCTCACCCCCCTCACCCTTCCACTTCCTGTTGCGTCCTCTTAGATTACGATCATCCCCAAAACACGGAGTTAATCTCTTGAGCGGTAATTTCTAAATTTGGGTGAGTACATTCGGCCAGGTTCTCACAGCTCGGGCCGTGCCAATCACGGGCCATTGTCTGTGTTTCACGCTTATTCGGTGATCACGCGGTCTAGAGATGGGCAGCCTGATCGAGTTATAATATAAGAGGGTGGGGGTTAACGAGAGTTGACTGCCATGACAGTTCTGAAGTGGGGGGGGTCGGGTGTATAGGGGGAGAGGCGTGGCTGAGGAGTTTCTGTTTTCGGTTTTATTTTAATATTATATTGCTAGGGGGCTGTCATGCATAAATGACGTCACGTCGCACTTTTTTTGACGATTTCTATCCCACACCCCCTGTAACACATCATTACAAAATGACATAACCCCTCGTAAAATGACGTCGCACCTCAACATTGCAATTTAATCATTATTTTTTAACCATCAATTTTTTTTCTAAAATATTGACTGTACTTGGTTAACACTGAGTATAATAATCAATTTATAATGCAACTTACAAAACCATCTTTCAATAATCTTTCAAAAATCGCGATATAATGGCCAAAATTCAGCATTTAACATTACTGTTTAAATGCTACAGTGTGAGGTCACACTCTCTGAACCACCACACCGCTCATCATATATCGTCACAAAATTTAGAACCCTTCCCCCCTCTCCCCAGGAATGTTAGGTCATATACGCTCCTAATTATAGAATGGGTTGATGCGAGTAAAGCTGACTATAGCGGATTATAGAACGTCACGGTGTATGTGTGTATGTGCCCCAAAATCTGACTCCGGTTAGATTAGATGTAACTGACTCTACTAATCATGGATGTACCTGACACCAGTTAAGCTGAACAAAACCTCAATGACCCTGTTTTTAAGCCGGCTCTAAAACAGATTATCGACCACTGATGCTAATCAAACCAGACGCTTCGTACTTTAAATAGTATCGGCATGTACTTTATCATTATCGCATTTTCTAGACCAAAGTCTGTTGTGTGTTTGTTTGTTTTCTTGGTTTTTAACTGCATTGAAAAATACATACTCTTTTTTTATTTAAAAAAAAACTCCTATGGAAAGCTTTATTGTTTCGTAAAAGAATACTGTATGAATTTTATTTTGTCTAAATATACTTGCTTATCTCAAGGGGCGTATCTTTATTAATAGACTCGATTCAGCATTCATGTCCTAAGGTAGTTGTGTATCAGTAAAGGACACTGGTGATAACATTGTTTCACGTGCTGCCTCTTCAGGCTGCCTCTAGCTGCGTCACAACTACCATACGCCTGACGTCGGTGGTAGGCGGGGTTGTCGTTAAAGGCGTGGCTTCCTCGATAGGCGTGGCTAAGACGAAATATATGTATTCAATATTCAAAACTGTCTATTTTATTAGCAATGCCCCATTTTGTTTTGTCTCCACCCCCCCCCCCCCCCCTCGTTCTGTAAGTTCAACTTTCAGCGTGACCATCTCATTAGGCGTGGCTTTCTGCGGTAGGCGTGGCTTTCTGCGGTAGGCGTGGCTTTCTCGGTAGGCGTGGCTTCCTCCGTAGGCGTGGTTTCCTCTGTAGGCGTGGCTTCCTCTGTAGGCGTGGCTTCCTCTGTAGGCGTGGCTTCCTCTGTAGGCGTGGCTTCCTCTGTAGGCGTGGCTTATTTAACATTGCCTCCATTTTTTTTCCTCCCCAGGCCCTCCTTCAGTCCCACGATGTGGTAGCCCATGAAGTCTACAGTGAAGACACCGCCCACCACGCGTCACCCAGCTCATCGCATCCCTCCTCCATCCCCGCCCACCCCTACGTCAATGGCAGCATGAGCGCTCAAGGCAACGGAGACATTGACGGCGGCGGTCTCCGGCACGACACCGTCGATGGCGTCGTCCGTGTTCGGCTGGTCCAGTTCCAGAAAAATACCGACGAACCAATGGTATGTATTGTTGTAACGTTCAACCTTTTAGAAAAATACCGACGAACCAATGGTATGTATTGTTGTAACGTTCAACCTTTTAGAAAAATACCGACGAACCAATGGTATGTGTTGTTGTAACGTTCAACCTTTTAGAAAAATACCGACGAACCAATGGTATGTGTTGTTGTAACGTTCAACCTTTTAGAAAAATACCGACGAACCAATGGTATGTGTTGTTGTAACGTTCAACCTTTTAGAAAAATACCGACGAACCAATGGTATGTGTTGTTGTAACGTTCAACCTTTTAGAAAAATACCGACGAACCAATGGTATGTATTGTTGTAACGTTCAACCTTTTAGTTTATGTGTTACTGTTTACACTGAGAGATGACTCCTCTACTAAAGATTGGGTTGTGATCATGTCTTTTTATGGGACGTCCTGCCAAGCGATAGAGCATGACTACTAACCTGAAAGTCACGAGTTCGGATCTCGAACTGAACACTATTGGACTTAATAGTCCACCTATACCTGAAGGGCACCCAACTTATTATTGAAAGTAAAGGCGACTGTTCATGGTGCTGACACTAGCCCTTCATAAGCCGTTATAATGGAAACGTATCAACTCTGCCCATTTGACCGTCAGATCCGCGGGTTAGTTTTAGGTTAGCGATACCAATTTGTGGAAAGGAATCACTACATATATTATTAGTTTACTATTCCGTTATATTGTTATAGAAGGCTAAAAGTATAATGCAGTAGAACGTCCCTGGGTCCACCCAACTCTGATGGGCATAGTGTTGACCCTTCATATGCCGAGGTCACAGAGACAGGTGAACTCTGCTTCACTTGCACTCGTGAGCCGTCAGGTTCGAAAGGGAACATCACTGTATTCAAGTGTATAAAAATATTATCTTTAGGAAAATGATAGATTTTTAAACTAGCAATTGGGTTCATTTCGCTCCATTTTGTGTTATAGTTTGCATGACTAAACAAAAGCTGAATGTATTATAGGCTACAACTCATAGACCTAAGTTAGCAGGCGATTGAAGAGAGGGATATTTGTTCTCGCGAAATAAAAACATTGAACAATAAAGGAAACAATGATGTATAACCTGCATGTTCTGTTAATTATCATTATAGTAATTAATGACATTTTTTTTTGCCAGAGCTCATCAGTCTATATCTAATAAACGCCAATTATCTCCCTTTAATGTACATCTCTTTAAAAAATGTACTGTTATTAACTAATCTAAAGTTGCGTCCCCTGCGGCGATCACCTCCCCCTCCCTGGATACACCCCCAATCCATCACCGGACTAGCCCTGAGCGATGAAATCCGTTTAATTTCAGGGAATCACGCTCAAGGTCAACGACGAAGGTCAGTGTTTTGTGGCCCGGATCATGCACGGTGGGATGATACATCGGCAAGGTTAGTAGACGTAGTAGCCTCCCCTTTTTTTCACTCTCCTATTTCATGTTCATCTGCTATCTATCAATTAGATGTTTCGGAATTTCCCGTTAATCGGAAATTCCCATTAGGTTGTTGTTGTTTTGCTTTTGTTTATAGTTGTTTGCTCAAAAAGGTTTCGTTAAGTGTCGACAACCATTGCTTGCAATGGATAAGGTCAGACATTACATAAAGTAACTTTATAACATACAGCTGTGTAGTAAAGAGGGTAGGGGGGGGGGGGGGGTCGCGCAGAAAATTATGAATATTTATTGGGTTTATTAAATTTTAAATTATGGTGTCAAAAAGTGTCATAATAATCGATGTGACTTCAGCTTGTAAAATTTCTCTTTTTTTAATAACTTTCGGATCATTGATCCAACTGGTGATTAATTCCATTACACCGTTTCACCATAGCCTTGCTTTCCTGGTGTTTAAAGCCAGGTCCGTGTAGGTGACCATGGTTACCGTAAATGACCAGTAGGCCTACCAGTGTTTCTTTCATTTTTTTCTTCGGGGAGGGGAGTACGGACACTGGTAAAAGTATATATTATCTATATACATTTATGTTTAAAAGAAATACTTAGACCCACACAACTTTCTTCTAGACCACAGTTCTTAACCCTCACTATTTTGTTGTCTACTAAAGAACTAAGTCATACATCGTGAGGGGGGAAGAAAACAGCGCCATTAAGGTAATATAAGGTTATGGTGATGATGTGCAAGTTGGACTGCAAAGTGAAAATTCAGCCCGTTTAAATAAACATAAAATTGCTTTAAATTTTAAAACGTACTTTTAAGTCCATTAACTAAATTACAGTACCTAAAGATTTTGTAGAAAAAGAAACTAAGAGTAGCAGCCCTTTAAAAATAAAATGTGGTTATTTCATGTAGGTCTATAACCTAGTCAGTGATTCTCAATCGTTTTTCTTCTTGAGACTTTACTTTGTTATTTATTTGTATACTCGATTCGACTTCCAATGGCTCTTTTTAAAAGAAGTTTTGGGGATATTTTTCATAATACTTCTCTCAGTATTTTGAATTTTAACGAAACGTGCAAGTTGAGCTACATTTCATATTCCTAATGATTAAGCTACGTATCGCACAGTTAAGGAGCCTTCACATCTAGAAACGAAAATATACTATTGTTCCAGTGATATTTATAATTTTCCTTAAGGAATGCGGGAAATAGCATAGACATTTCCGAGAATAATACCTCATAATATGTACTTTTGCCTTTTTTTAAGGCTGATAGAAAAATATTGCAACTTATTTTAATAGAGATGCGTAAAATAAAAATCCTTTTTAATAAAAATTGAGGCAAAAATACTGTAATTTGTTAATCATTTATTGTGTCCAATTCAAAATAATTTTGCAGTTATTGTTTTTTAAAGAAAATAGTCCTCGACTTAATTAATCCTCAAATGGAAGGGCATATCCCATGTATCCCTATACTGGAACCTATCCCACGAATCCCCTATAAAACTGAATCCATTATACACTGTCACCAGTACCCATTGTAGGCTACCCTATTTCATTAAAGCTTTCAATTAAAGCCCCATGCTCAGATAACTCTACCCAAGGCGAGATCGCCATTGTAATTCATCGTCAGATAACTTGCCTCTATAGGAAGACAACTCTTCAGCCAGGGGCAATTAACTCGTGTCCGGCGTTAGATTTATTAGCCAAACCAAGTCGATTAAAAGCATCGCCCACCTTTTTATCTTGCTCTCGTCCGTATGTTGCTATGGTAACCACGGCTACATCCGGATACTCTGTAATCCAAAACTAGACTAACAACAACTAAATTGTTTTTGCTGGAACGAAATTAATTACTTGATTGACAACGTGTAACACTTGATTCTTTTTTTTTATTGGACTTCCATGGCTGTAGACTCTTTTATTGCAGTACCGGACTTAGTAATGGGTTAAGTAGGCAACCACATTAGGGCCCCGTGAATTTAATATTACATCAAACTTGTTTGCGTGTTAGTTAGCTGGACACTGAGATAAATGAGAAGGGGAGGGGTAATCGTTTTATGTCGTGCTTATAACAATATAATTAAGTCATGTTTTAATATATTTTTTTGCCTCGATTCAATAGTTGAATAATTGAGTGGAAAATATCTTGCAAAGCAATCTTTTTGGGTTTAAATTGTGTGCTGAAATATAGTTATCAGTTAAATTGAGTTAACATTTCTTTCTTTTTTTAAAAAATAGCTATCTGTATCAGTGTTTGAAATTCATTCGCTTTTCCACCCTCTCTCCCACCCCTTAATAGCAATCTGGCAAATTGCTATCTCCTACTCCAAAAATTTACAGAGGTAGTCGTCTTAACCCCCATCCCTCCCCAACCCCCCCCCCCCCCCGCCCCCCTTCCTCCTGTAGCTGTAGAGTGCGGACAAACTAAACAACGTTTAGCTGGCAGGGTTAGTTGAGAGCACATCACGACTGGCCAGCTGCCCGTCTGTTTGCACGGACGTACCACTCACTCGGGCGAGAGGGAAAATGGTTTCATCGCCCCATCGTCGAATCTTCATGTTCGATTTCCTGCTAGACGTGTTTTACTTGTGTCGTACCTTGTCAGATTTTTTTTTACATTTTCAAAATCACGTGATCTAAATATAATTAGTTTGTTTTTGGCGTCAAGTTTCCATCTCTAATTACAATACACGAGCTGGTGTATTAGATCGGAGGGAAGGGGAATAATTGCGTGTCCTAAATTATGACCTTGTTCGTTTTTGTTTTGTTTTTAAATCAGTGTGTGGCGGCTTATCTGTTACATTACTTATTTCCTCTGCTTTAAAATAACAATAGGCTTTTTCAATTTAACTTTAGTTCTTTGTTATTTACACAAGACAGTTCAGACAACACGTCTTGTCTCCTGCTACATTCTTAGTTAACTCACTACACACCGACACACCAACACTTGTAAGCAGATAGGCCTACCAATCATGACATCTAAGGGACATAACTCTGATATATGCAATGCAAGGACGCAACTCACGCAACAATAACTAACAAGACATAACGTAGCAATATATATCTTTATTCCTTCTGTACTGTAATCTCAAGCCGATGTATAGATCCCGTCCTGCCCTCGATCTAGACGATTTTTTCCTGTACATTTTGTCTGGTTTTCCAAAAAAAAAAAAATAATTTCAGTAGCTTTTTCGTCGCATCATTTGGATTTGTCTAGTCCGTGAATATTGTGTCCCTTTGGGGTTCGTGTGTTCTATTCCTCTAGGATAGTGCCACCCATTCCATTATGACAGTTGTATCCGACAGTCTGTAGGAGTTACACTTGTACGCTACCCTTATCTCCAACTATCTCCGACCTTTTTGTTTTCGTAATTGTATAACACAGGGGCGGCGTGGTCGAATAGTAGAGCGTTGTGCAGCTAGACCTAGGGTATCTTTTTCGAATCTATCCAGCTCTGATAGGTACCTGACTCAAGTTTGAGAAAGTAAAGGCGTCAGGGTATAATCCTGACCACAAACTCCCTTCATATGCTAAGGTCAATAAACAGATGAACTCTACTTCAACTGTTCCATGTGTTTATGGCACGAACGAGCGGGAAAAAGATGATCGTATAATTATATCGCGTATAATTTCGGGAATTATATCGCGTATAATTTCGGGTTCAAAGTCGTCTTGATAAAAAATGTGTTAACCCTTAAAATGTCTTTACATTTCCATGTCGCTTTGGCCTGGGCCTAATTTCGATTAAAATATATTTTTTTACAATTCTTTTTCTCCACTCAGTAATCGAATATACTTCCGTACTTTTCAAGCGGGCTACTTCCCCTTGGTTCAGCAGTAACCTTAAAATCTAAATATTCATGTTCTTCCAGCGCCCCCTGCCGGCTGCGCGTATGACGTATGTATAAAGAGGTTTGCATAGGAAATGTGACGCAGAAACTCGAGGTGACAGACGGGTCAACGTGACCTTTTCCGGTTAATTGAGCCGAGGTGCCGGCTGTTTTTACAGCTAGGCCAAATTGACTTAATTGGGCTGAGAGGACAGATTTTTTTTAAGCCGCCACTCACACATTTTATATTCACACACACGTTCTTTTTTTTTTTACCCCCACACTCAAAATATTTGGGGGGGGGGGAGGGATTCATCAAGCTCTGAGATCGGTGTTCCGGTACCCATCTTTAGATGTCTTCAGAGTTTAAGATGTGTAATAATGGTGAGAGATATGCCCACGATTTTATTTTATTTTTTTTTTGCCATGATGCCTTAGTAGATCTAGAACACAAAGATGTATGAATCTCGAAATAACCCAAAAACTGGAGTTACAACAGTCTGGTTCTAGGGAAGCGATTTAACTATAATTATAGACTAATAACATTATCAATTATCATGTTCAATATTATACGGTGAGCGTTTTCATGATGAACAGTGTGATGCTAGACTACCCTGTTCTGCGAATAATAGTATTCTCTGAAACTAAGTAGTCAGAAAAAAAGCATAACAAAAACAGCATGCGCTGGTTAACATTTTTTAAAGCCGGTAGAATAATCTCAAGTCTTGTATTTTAAATTTCCCCATTATCAGAAATAAATCGTGAAATTATAGGCTAATTGGTATAGGCCTTAAGGCAGTGTTCGATTTTGCATAATGTTATTTAAAGTGCTAATAAATTATGTTAGGGCGTTTAGATTTCGGGCATAAATCTATAAACATACGTTAGGGCTTTATATATGTTTAGGTAATATATTTTATTTTTTTAACAATGCCTATAGTGTAGTATATGGGGTCGTCCATAAATGACGTCACACTCGTAGGGGGGAGGGGGGTCCATAGTTTTGTGACGGTGTGTGACTAGGGAAGGGGTGGGGTGTTCAGATGGTGTGACGTCACTTTTTTTGCATTATAAAAAAGCAGTGTTAGAAAACGAGTTTTAGCTGTTATTTCATTAATTCGCGTTTTAGAAAACGGTTTTAATAAATTGTAATAGGAATTAATTAAAATACTCTATGTTGACATAGTTCTGACAAGATTTTGGAAAAATATTGATTTTTTAATTAAGAAAAATTCAACAGCAATTTTAAGGGGGGGGGGGGGGGGGGTTTATAGACTGAGGTGTGACGTCATTTTGGGGGGTCTGACTTTTTGTGACGACGTGTGACGGAGGGGAGGGGGGGGAGGTAAAAATCGTCCAAAAAAAAGCGTGACGTCATTTATGGATGACCCCTATAGCCTACAATTTTTTATATTTTGCCTGTGCAAGAAAGGTGAACCTTTTCTATAGCCTACATTTCCACAAAGACACATTTTTGATCACCTTCCCGTTTTCGTTGTTTCTCTGTTATTTGTAGCTTTTTTCGCTGTGCTTTTTTTTTTTTTTTTGCGTTGCTCTTATTTCTGCATCTATTTTTTTTTATAGATCTATTCTATTTTCGTTTTACTTCTCCCATTCCCCCCTCACCCCCCCCCCCCCCACACACACACACACACGTTGACAAATCAGGCAACGGGCGTGAATTATGGCATCTCGCCTGCCTGCAGACATGATTCTACTATCGCTCGATGATTGCACTAAAGCGATTTTCCATTAGCGACATTAAAGGAATTTTTAAGAAAATGTTTGCATCTCTCAGCACATTCAGACTCATTCTTTTTTTTTTCTCTTCTCAGATACAACCCCCCACCTTTTATCTATTTCCGACTCGGATTCGTTATTTAGAATGACCTCCCCTTTATACATTTTACGTTACTATCGGAACTCTTTTGTACGCGGTTGTGAAACGCGGTTCTCATATTTGTACCGTAGGCGTCTCAATCTCAGTCGCAACCTAAGGACGTTAGTTAGCCTCTACTAAGGGTGTGTTGGAGAAAATGTGGATTCTCGTTCTTAGATCTAGACTAGATCTAGATAGATCTAGGCATGTACTGAAAGCAGGTCCTTTAAAAAAATGTGTTATCACCTCACTCATTCACATTTTTTTTTATTTATTAAATTAAGGTAGATCTAGATCAGGGGTTCCCAACCTTTTTTTACTCTAGAGCACATTCTAAAATATCGGTAGGGTGGCGGGCACCACCTATTTTAAATCGACAAACTCCTTCCAGAGGCGTAGCGACCCTTCCTGTCTGCCACCCGGGGACAAAACTTTCGATTTGCACCCCCCCCCCCCCCCTCAAACTTTCGATTTGCACCCCCCCACTCAAACTTTCGATTTGCAACTCCCCCCCTCAAATTTTCCATTTTACACCCCCCCCCCCCTTAAACTTTGGATTTCCATCCCCTTCAACCTTTCAATAATGTTTATGAAGAAATTTCTGTCTCTGTCGAATAGTGAGAGGCGGGCACATACGAATCGTTCGGCGGGCGCCATGGCGCACGCGGGCACGGGGTTGGGAACCCTTGATCTAGATCTAGCAGACTTTTCCAGTTTCGAAATAGATCTAATTGACTAATTAATTATTTATTACAAAGGCATATGCCCTATTATATTAATTAGGCCTAGAAATAATAGATTAATAATAATAAATAGTCCCCCTAGAATGCCCTAGATTTATCTAGATCTAGTACTTGAATATATCCAAATATTACTAGATCTATGACTATTAGCTGTATGCCAAGAGTCTATTGTTAATCGAAGTGTCTATTCACAGTCGACTGTGAATAGCCGTATTGGGGCTATTCAAAGTCGTGACCGTTTTTTATTGATTTAATGTTAAAAATACCCAATTGAGCATGAAGATGTATGGTCGTGCGGTCATGGGGAGCGGCTGATATACCAGAAGGTGCGGGTTCAAATCCTCAGATGCCTTGTTGCTATGACTCATAAATCATAATCTATGCCTTTTTACCTTATTATCAAAATATTTTTTCACAGTTACTCATGGAAGGGTTACTTTTGTTAATTTTTTTTTTCGTTTCTGACCTAATTGTTGGCATATCAGCAAAAAAAAAAAAAGACTTGTCCCGTAGATTTTTGCTAAGAGAAAAAACACAATGTGAACAACCAACTAAACTGATGCTTTATTATTTATTTTTAAATTACTAGATCTATTATTCTAGTGTATAGTTTTAGAGTGCATAATTGATCATCTATGAACGTAGACATAGCCTGTAGCAGATATGTCTGATATGAGCCTGAAACTTTAACCGTAATAACTTTTTTAATAAAAATATAACAAAATAAAAATAGCACTGCTCTCTTAATTAATCTATACCTCACTCCCCAGTCACAATAAATGCTTTTATTATTTAAAGATATTATTCACAGTTGTATCAATAAATGACAGCCGACTGTGAATAGCCGTATTGGGGCTATTCACAGTCGGCTGGGAATAGCCCCAATATGGCTATTCCCAACCAGCTGGGAATAGCCTTAGCCATTGTTAATTGTAATGATGATACTAATTGTATTATAATTATAAGTATTTATAGTAGTAGTAGTAGGTAAACTAGTATATCATAATACTATACTAATAATGCCCTAATAATCAGAAGATAGCAATTTCTAGACTAGCCGGGTGAGTTGTGCTCAGTTTCACACCCCTCAGAGCCAACCACAAATCATAATAAAGTTGCAAATGAAGGGACTGTTGTTAAGTTCCATGCCTAGCCTCCTAAACATGAGTCAGGTGCTTAGAGGACTCAGTGATGTCATACAAACTTGCGGAGTGTCTTCCAGGCATCTCTTTGGGGGGTGGGGGGGAGCTCTGCCCGAATGAAATGGAATTTGCATAGAAAATATATACTTTTAATAATGTCCGCCCCCTGGGAATTTTGGTCTGGAAAATTTCAAGTGCCCCCCCCCCCCCCCCCCCCCCCCCTGAAGAAAAAGTCTAGGAGAAATACTGCATACTTGAGCCCAGGATCCAACCTCAGTACTTTCTAGTTTGTATTCATGCACTTTATTACCCTTTCAGACCTTCTCATAAGCCTTCTTATATGATTTTATCATATGTGTTAGGGTGTTTTGCTTCATTTCTGCGTTAATTTAAATATTTTTTAAAAATTCTTTTAGGGGTAAGTTCGTTTATATTGCTTTAAAATAAAGGCCGTTGTGAGACAAAAGCTGTCGATATTTATTTATTTTGGTCAGTGGATCTAGTTATATTCACTTGAGTGGTCATTTGTATCAGCTCTCCTCCCCTTGATGGCCATTAGCATACATCTCCACCCAGTCAACAGAATCTAGTTATCTGCCCTCTCTTTACTTGACAGCTAAATTCAGTTATCCTCCCTTATTAAATAAGCTGGTAATCAGAATGAAGTTATCTTCCCTTGTCAATACGTTTGGACCTAATCCATTGATGAATCTGTCATTGAAATAATAGTCTGGAGCTTTTTTTAGATTGTTTTATTATAGAAAAATTCAGACAAGGCTTGCTTTAGAGCTAACATCATATCATCAATTTAAATGTAGATTTGTTGTTTAAAGTAATAAAGTGCAGTTAAAAAAAGACTGCCATATTAAATAATTAAATATGGCTCTTTTCAATAGGCCTACATCTTGTTTCTCTATTATAAAAACTGGAAACATTAAAAACATCAATACAAAATGTAACTTTAAAGGCTGCACCACGAGTAAAAAGAATTTTAGCAGAAAATATTTATGAAACAGCTTTTATCTTATAATAAGTTGCCAAACCCTTAATTAAAAAATGAGATAACAGATTAAAAACGATTTTTATGAGATTTAGTAAACATCGGCAGGTAATTAAATTTTATGTAGAAAAATGTAATAATTATAATCAGTTTTCTAGAACTAGATTATTGTAATCATATTAATTAAAAATATATAAGCTCGTTCATCTTTATGTTGTGCAATGTGGAACATGAGAAGTTAATTTGATATTTTAAAATGTAACATTATACTACATTTGAGTTTTAAAATGTACTTTATTTAGTTTCCTATGCTAACAAGTTGATTTTATTATATAAAAAATAATTATATATCAGGTAAGTTTCACAGTTATTTTTGCAAATATGCAAGAATGTAACAGTGTTTAAGTAACTTAAAAAGCCCACCAAAAAAAATTGTCTTTTATGAGTTTTCATTTAATACAAGTATAATGTTAGGTGTTGGGGACCAAAAGATCTTTTTGCAAGCTAGTGATTAGTTAGCAAAATTACAGACAGAAGATGAAGTGGGTAGCAGGCCCATGTAATGTCTACAGAAAGTTGAAAACTTATATCAGTATGCTTTGTAAATATTTTATAAATCTAAATTAATTTCTATCTTAGATGTGTTGTTTAAGGGCCAAATCATTGTTGTTTTTTTGTTTTTGTAGAGGTTGAATGCACTTAACTTTAGAACTTTGCATTAACTCCTCTGGGGGAGTATTAATGTTGCTGTACTGAATTCTATCCAGATTTTAATAGCATTTATATTGCAATGTTTCTGTAAATTTTCCTTTATTAATTATAAATCAAAAATATGTGACATGTCATAAAACATTGGCATATAAAGTCCCCTATATTGCAGATATAAAAATTTGACTTCATCATAATTTAATAAACAAATGTTTCCTTGTGTTTCAGGTACACTCCATGTTGGTGATGAAATCAAAGAGATCAATGGTATCAGTGTCCAGAATCAGCCTGTAGACAAACTACAGTCTATGCTGGTAGGGCTTTATTCCTGACGTTTTGTTTTTCATTTATGGGGGATATTTTTTAACTGCTGGAACTTTACTGCTGATAAATACATCCATTTTATTTCAATATTTATTATATTTTTATTGATAGGACAATGAGATTTGTTTAAAGAATTCTTTTAAATATTTTTTTTTAATTTACAGATTTTTGTTACTTTTTTTTTAGTTAAAAAGATAAAGCTTTTCTCTTTACTTCCATTATCTATATATATAATTCTCTTCTGGGAGCCGTTAGAAAACAAGCTGCAAGCGCCTCCTTGCAGTCCCCTCTCTTTCTCTCTATCACTATCACTACCACCCCCACCCCCACATTGTCTGGTGAGCTGTGGTCACGCTAAATGTTTACAAAGCTAAATGTTTACAAATCGTAGAGCCGTAGAGCCGGGTTTCTATTAGGGGCAGATAATTTAGTTCGATTTTAAACTAACAGGAGGTAACTAAGAAATAACTAAGAGGAGGCTGCTTTCACGGGGGGGGGGGGGTGTAGGTTAGGGGAAAGGGGGGGGGGGGGGTTAGTGTTTTAAAGCAAATATTTTCAGTGGCAGCATTGGTACTGTCGAATTCACAAATTATGAATTACTGAAAAGTAGAAAATAAAACAACTAAATAGCGGCGTATGATACGCTGCGGGTCGGCTCGTTACTCGTTTCAAAAAATCTCTCATTTACATATGATATGTAAGTTACCTCATTAAACTTTTAAGTTTTTTAGTTGGAACTTTGTTATTATGTGTCCAACAGAAATGACTGGTTTAATTTTGAATCTTTGATCATCACTCTGTCTCACCCTGACCTAAATCTGTGAACTGTCATCCTCTTTTGGTCTTAACAGAAAAGTTTCATTTAGTCTTAAGGGGTCCTCAATACATGGCATCATACTCCTGTGGGGTGGACTTTGTGAAGTCACACTTCAGAATTTTTAAAAATAATTTTTAAAACCTTTAAAAACTAATTTTAGCAGATATTTTGCAATTTTAAAGACTCAATGTTGTAAAATTGTATTGGTTTACTAAGCAATAGCTGTTTAAAAATAAAACAGAATTGTTATATGGGTTAGGATATGCGAAATATTAAGGGGTATGTGAACAAACGGTGTTGAAGTACTCCAAAAGAAGTGTGATATCATTTATGTTTGCCCCGAACTGTCATTAAATTTTATTACCATGTCAAAATCTTGGTAAGTGTGGTTGCAAGCTGAATTTTATGTGTCGTACATAGCTTACCAAGAAAAAAAACATTTTTAAGTCCACTTTTAAAAATAAGCAGTATGTTTATAAAAACTGCAAAACAAAAAAAAATCTTAATATTATTGTGTATCTTTATTAATAAGGGTGGTTACTACTAAAAGCAGTGGATATCAAAGTGTAAAAAGAGTCCCTGTTTATCAATACATTAAATTTTACATCAAATTTAATACTATTTAGCATTTACAAATAATTTTACTTTAAGACTTAGAGGTTCATATAGAAAAACAAATGGCCTAAAACTGGGGTATAATTATCTGACAAAAGGCAAATTATCTTGACGCCATTTATGGTATAAAAATAACTCTTTTATTTATAGTATCAAAACAATGAAGGAGTTATATTTATAAAACTGTACACAAATAAAGTGTGCCAGGAATTTTTTTTTTATTTATAGGCCTAATTTAAGGACATTAGCAAATAATTACCACACTTTGTATTACAACAATTTATTTTATAAAAAAATAAATTAGCCTATTGTTGTTATATGACTGACAGGCAATGTTTAACTATTAAAAACTAATCATTATCTGCATGCTGTGTTTAAATGTTCCGTAATGTGATTTTCTATAGAGAGACCTTAAAGGTGCTGTAGTTCTAAAAGTTCTGCCCTCTGTGTCCAGTCCCAAAAGTGAACATCTTCAGCAGAAAGAGGTAAACTTTAGAGAAGAAAACATTTGCTTAATCTCACTTCAGCATGTGCTCTCAACATCTACTAATACTAATTTGGACTTTTTTTTTTTGTAACGCCAAGGTTAATTTGTTTCAATTGTCACTTGAAAATGGTGATATTTAATAGTAAAATACAGCCTCATAAAATTAATGTCTGGTACATTCAGTGATCAATTAGTTATTAGGAAAAATTTACAGCATATAAAAAACAATTTAACCTTGGCTTCAGGGAGTTTCCAGGCTAACAGCTGCAAGATTTGAACCAAGTCATCCTAAATCAAATCTATTCACTTCACCTTTGACCTTTTTCATTTTTTAACTCCACATCAACTGTGTCTATTTAAATAAAGAGAAAATAAAAACTTTTAAACTAATTTTTAACTGTTCATTTTGGTTAAAATTGAATTAAAATAATGTTTCTGAAATTCATTTTCAAAGATTTCATAAAATTTATTTCATCACTCATGGAATTTATTTAGTCAGTGGCGTATTTATGAACACAAGATATCACCAAAATAAAAATTTGATCTTTATTTAGATAGACACAATTTGTTTTTGGTCACTTTTGGCACCTAAACTAACTCCTAACTAATGCTGTGAATTTTAACCACCTTTGTTCCTGCACCCATTCATCTTAACAAACTTTAGAAGGAAGCAAGGGGTAGCATCATACTCAAGATAGTACCCAGTCAAAGGGTTTATGTACCACAGTGTGAGGTAACTCTGTCGATTATTTTAGAGTGACCTCCCTTTGTTGTTGCATTTGTATTCTTTAATTTTGATGTGTTTTTAATTTTAGAGATTAGTTATTATTTGCATGAATTTGTTTAACAATAATATCCTTTCTGTTATTGGCATTAAGAGTAATGTATAAAATATATATGTATCTGCCTTTTAGAGACGGAAGCGTAGGCCTACTTAGAAGTACTTATGCTTAAAAGATTAGTACAAAGAATCATATGCGTTGCTAGGCGGGGCATGGGGTGCTGACCGCACCGGGTGACACCATTTAAGGGGGTGACACCAAGACTAAAAATTGCAAGATTTAATGAATAAAAATTTTTGCTATTTCAATGAATGGTTAATAGAGATAAAAAGTCTTTTTAATCATGATCACAACATGGGGGGGAGGGGGGGGGGCTGACACCATGACATAACCTGCTAACTATAGAGAAAACAATGCTACACCCAGGTGTGTTAACAACCGACTTTAGATAAACATCATTAGATTAAATTTGAACAATTTAAGCTTTTACGGTGGGGGTGGGGGGGTTGAAACCAACTGCAAAATCTACACCATGAAGTGCCACACCAGGTGAAACCCGACCTAGCGATGCCACTGCAAAGAATGTTGTTTTATATAGTAAAACAGTAGGCATTAATTTTAAAACATTTTGTTTTCAAGTCTTTTCTTTAGGCCTTAACATTTATTTTAGTGAATTGACTAGATCTTTAATCTAGCTTTAAGTATTTCAATGCATGATTTTTTAAATTTATTAACAGTTTTTCTGTTATAATTTTATTTATTGTTTTTTGAAAATGACTTGCGAATTTTCTAGTGATAATAAAAAATGTAAAAAGATTTTTCTTTGAAACTTGACATTTGAATTTGTATTTAAAATATTACCTGGGAAAAATAATCCAAATATTATATTTTTCTTTGAAATTAGTTTTTAGATCTTTTAATAAGCATTTTAATGAATAGTTAAAGAAAACTTTAAAATTCTTGTCTTTCTTTAAAAAAAAACTATTCTGAATTTACCCATGTTTTTATGATGTTGTTTTAGTGGTGAACTAATGAGATGTAGCTGCCAACATTAGGATTTACCCATTTTATTGGGGCATTATGAATGTATTTATGTTATGATGGACAACCAAACTGTTAGTCCCTACGAATATTTAGACTTTAATTATAGCAAAAATGAGCCTCTGCTGCTAATTAGTTTAATTAGGTACAGAGATTTTTTAGTTCATTTTTAATACAACTATTAAATTATCCAATGCCCATTTACTTTGCGGTAGTCTATTCTACAACAGATCCAAAGCTCACTACTCCAATAGCCTAATCCAGAGCCCCTCCCCTCTTCTCATTACTCCACCACTGTATTAAGTGAAGTGCTACTGTTGTCTCATTATGTAATCTTGTTTTTAATACCTTTGTTGCTTGAAATTTTGATGCATTAGCTTAAATTACCACCATATCAAATTAATTTTTTTTTATGTAAATGCAATATTACATTTTTCAATCTATTCAAAAAAATTTTGTATAGCCTAAATAAAATAATTTTCATTTCCTGAATTTCAAACTTAAATTTTTAAAAATTTAATAAAGTAAATAAATTAGCACAATTGAAAATTTGTTTTTTAAATTTCCTGTTTTCTCTCCAAGATTTATGTTCGAGCATTATTTAATTATAACCCTGGTGACGACGACCTCATTCCATGCTCACAGGCTGGTGTGCCTTTTAAAGTGGGAGATGTTCTACGGGTGAGAGCTTGTGTTAACACTACTTTTTTCATCTGAAATTCTGCGTGACTTACTCGCAGGAATTATCATATAGATTTCTGTAAAATTCCATTAGCATACTATTTAATTTTATGAAACATTATTATAATTAATCCGCATTCTTATTCAAAATTATAATCCATCACTTCAAATACACTGTATTAGCAACACAATCCATCACTTTTATAATTATTAGTAGTCACAGTGATATAATCCAGTAACAAGAAATCAATTTTTATTCTATTTCCGTAGATCATAAGCAAAGATGATTCCGACTGGTGGCAAGCCAAGAAGTGGGAGGTGAAGAGCTCAGGGCCTGCTGGTTTGATTCCATCTCCAGAACTTCAGGAGTGGAGAACAGCTTGTGCAGCCATTGAGAGAGCTAAACATGAACATGCAGGTACAGTAAACATCATAAAGTTGTTCTAGACTTGACACTCTAGTAATCATTAGGTAATCTTTAGGTAAATTGTATATTAAGTATTTTATTTTTTATAAAATCTCATTCTCTTTGTAAGGGAAGTTAAAGATTCCTTTTTAGAATGAGTGATCTATTAGGCAGATGAAGTAGAGTTCATATGTTTCTTGACCCAGCATATGAAGCAGTGGTGGTCAGCACAATGCCCAGGTGCCTTTAATTCCCCTGCCATGAGTATCCACCAGAGCTGGGTGGACTCTTCTGACTTGAACCCGGATTTGAACTCGAGACTTTCGGGTTAGCAGACTAGCACTCTACCACTAGGCCACTCCATCCCACTTTAGGAATGTAAATAATAAGTGATAATAAGTGAATTGGTTATAGGCGACATGGAGTCTGGCAACATGAGTGTGACAAAATATTGCTACCACATCCTGTTTTGGTGTGCATAGCTTTAGAGTTTATTATTAAAAAAGGTTTTGCTCATAGATATATATTGAGAGAGAGAGAAGTGGAAAAAAAAAATTTTAATGTAACATTTTGGTCTGGTTTATATTTAATTAGGTTATTTTCTCAGCCAACTGTATTATTATTTTTTTAATTAAGGCCACCGTTTTATAGTAGAATATATATTTTTTTATCCCCAGCAAACTGTTCATGGTTCAACCGAAAGAAAAAAGACAAGTACCTGGCTAAACACAATGCTGTATTTGACCAGCTGGACCTGGTGACCTATGAGGAAGTGGTACGGTTACCTCAGTTTTTGAGGAGAACCTTGGTGCTTCTAGGCGCCCACGGAGTTGGGAGGAGACACATCAAAAACACCCTCATTACTGGTCATCCAGAAAGATTCGCCTACCCTATTCCACGTATGTTGTTTCTTTTTGGGGTTGAATAGATAAATACATAGGGTAAACTAAAGTGATAGCAATTAATTAGCAAGACCTTTTTCTGAAAATAGTTTTTAAAATTTTTAACACTTTGGATTTCTTAGTTTATTGATTCAATTTACCACATGTGCCTTAATCTGTTATCGTAAGCTGCGCTAGCTATAGGAATATGTGTGTTAAGCTGATCGGATAAGTTTTTATTTAATGGATATATATCAAAAGAAAAACATTAAAACAGAAAATGTATAATTCATTGTTTTAACACCTTCTTGTTTGACTCTAGTTTAACATTCTTATAAACTTTCATAAAATTAGAATATAATACCCTCAATAATTTTTTTGGTATTTAAAAACATTACATTATCTCTAATTTTATTTTTTTATTTTAACTTATTCTACTATGTATATAACAGCTCCTCACAATTCACAATACTTTATCTCTGAAAAATGTTATACCCTCTGAAATATTTTCAAAAATATTACTTAAAATAAGCTAAAGCCTAAATAATACATGTCTAATGTGTTATTCAAGGATGAAATAAATAAATGGGCCGATAACTCCTATTAAAGCACCCCAGTATGATACTAATTTTGTGAAAACACTACCCAAAAAACAGATAACTCTCTCTGTACTACAGACACTACCCGGCAGGCACGTGTAGACGAGGAGGATGGGAAAAACTATTTCTTCGTGACCCATGAAGCCATGATGCGGGACATAGCCAACAACGAATACTTAGAATATGGGACGCACGAGGACGCAATGTATGGAACCAAGCTTGAGACAATACGTAACATTCATTCCCGAGGCTTGATGGCTATTCTAGATGTGGAACCACAGGTTGGGGTTTAGACTTTTTGTTTGGTGTAGAACAGTAAACATTAAATTTTTATTTTAATGGTCTATCTTAAAGGCGTCTTACAATGTTAGCAGAATGTATTTTTTATGGTGCGAGTGGGTACGAAGTCCCTGACTTCACCCAGCTCTGATGGGTACCTGACTCACGTTTGAGAAAGTAAAGATGGCTTGGCTTAGTACTGACCACACTATCTATTCATATGCCCTGGTGACTGAAATCTGTGAACTCTAGTTCACTTTGTAATTATTGTATTGTTTAAATATAATCCATCTTACTTCTAAGGTTTTTATTACAACCTAATTGCTTTTCAGTATGAAAACTATAATTTGTTTAACCCTGTTACAAAGCATTTGTCTACATTCTTAGATCAGACTAAACCATATATGATAATATTATATTAACATTTATAAACACATGTTCAGAATTATTTTTTTAACTCTCATATAGAAAAATAATTACAGCTGATCAGCATTTTATTTCAGGAGAATCATGTTGTTTGGGTTAAATTGTATGTTTAAGCAAATATTCAGCTAGTTCCAGCAACTACTAAAGCTGTTCATTTTTCCATGCAGGCCATCAAAGTATTACGGACAGGCATTTTCACTCCCATCATAGTTTTTATTGCAGCACCAACATTACCAGCCTTGCAGGAGGTATCCACATGACTATCACATGATTTTGTTGTCATGTGACTTTATTTGCATGTTGTCACTATGATTTTTTTGGCTTATAAATGTGCCTAATTTGTTTCAAGTATTTATGTTGTATCTTTTCTAATACAGAAAGGTATAATTCTTTTTAAATAGTCAAAAACTGCATTTGTTTTAGTTTGATGTCGCCTTGTACAAAGTTGATTTTTTAAACACTAATCAAGACACAAAATGGAACACATTTTAATATTTGATTGTCATTAATTAATTTTCCTGCTTTAATTTTCAGTTATGAACGTTGCCTTATATTGAATTATTTTATTTTATGCATCTTCACTTTGAACGTATCGTGGATTCACATAAATATTGAGATGAAAAAAAGCAACATACTAACAAATTTTATTTACTTTCAATTTTTATTGTAATGCTTTATTTATTTTTATTTTTTCCAATTAAAGCCAAAATAAATTAGAATTTATATTGTTATTTTATTTTTTTCTTAATCCCTGGCATAACGCAAGAGGAATTTATATTACTTAAATAATATCAGCAAACAGTTGTTTTTTCTTGCAAAATCAAACTTTTTTCATTACTTATTTTTATTTTGGCTTTATTGGTCACTTGCATTTCAGCACAGCTACTTTTGAATTTCATTATTTTTTGTTATAACAATTTTTGTTTCACTTTTTTATTTTTTTATTTTGCACTTTTTAACTGCATGTTGTGTATTCTGTTGGTTGTTGTGATCCTTACAGGCACTAAAAGTGCTACGGGCAGCTGACTATGCCCCTTATATTGTGTTTATCGCTGCGCCCAAACCTGAAGATATCAGTGAAAAACTTAGAAACTTCAGTGTAAGTAATGGAAGCTTCTTGTCCAAATGATTGCCACAACCCATAAAATTTAGAAACTTTAGTCACAGTGTAAGTAATAGAAGCTTGTTCTAAATGATTGCCACAACCCATAAAATTTAGAAAATTCAGTGTAAGTGATGGAAGCTTGTTGTCCAAATGATTGCTACAAATAAAAAAATTTAGATTTAGTTACCATGTAACTAATGAAATTTTGTTGTCCAAATGATTGCCACAACTCACTGCGTGATGAAATAGGAACAGACACGTAGCTGTATTTTTTAGCATGTTTTAAAAATGTATCTATTACTTCAGATATGGTCAGGGTCTAAAAGTATTTATAAAATGTTTAGTTTTAAACAGAATTAATTATTAGACCTTTTTTTTGTGTTAATCTACTATTCAGTTAAACCCCTGCTTGTAAATAAGACTAAATTGTTTTACATTGTTCTAAACTAGTACCAAATTAAAATATGTATCTGTCTTCTTACCCCAGGATATTTCAACATTCACAAACTGGTCTGGTCTTGAAATCCACTATCTTCAAGTGATTTTTCCCTTGTCTGTTGGAGTCAATTTTGGCGGGGGGGGGGGGGGTGTTCTGTTTTCTTTATTTTTTACCAGTTATTGCATTTCTAAACTTTACTGCGTTGGGATTTTGTAATAGGGATTTTGCTAGTAATAGTAGTTAGTACATAGTAAGTACATAGTACATAAGCTGTTGCAAGCGCTTTATTCAGTGACTTGCTAGTTTCTCCAACAATTCTCAGTGTTAACGCATCTTTCTAAGCCACTTCTACAAATTTTCTATGCCTGTCTCTTTCCTTGAAGATTCCAGGTGAGATCCTGTCTTGCTATGCTGGTCTGATAAACCTGTAATAGTATAGCTGAAGAAGTAAATGATCTGTCAAGTTTTACAATTTAGTTTGCTTCTGCTATGGTCATATAAAGGGACTACGTGGCCTAGCGGTAGAGAGCTAGACTGCTAACCAGGTTCAAATCAGTGGAATGTCCCTGAGTCCACCCAGTTATAATGGGTGCCTAACTTACATTAGGGAAGCAAAGGCACCTGGGTGAAGTGCTAACCACACTATCCCTTCATATGCCGGGGTCTCTGAAGCAGATGAACTCTAATTCATCTGCCCCATGTATCATGGGCACGAACGGGAAATGATGATGATGGTCATTTATGAATAGTTTTTATAGAGATTTTTTTAACTGCATTGTTTTTTAATGCTACCAGCATCACTGCAGTACTATAAGGGTTTGCATCTTCCTAAATTAAAAATTTACTTAAATATTTTTAAACTAACTAATTAAATGTCTGGAGCATGATTCATAACAGTCAACCAAACACATTTAATGGTAATAAGATATAGGTACATTGTAGGCCTATTTCTTTTGGCTAGAGCTTATTGTTTTTTTTAAGTGACGATGGCATGCAGTCTTTATTGCTAATAAGATGTTACCTATGATTTTATTGGCTTTAGAGTTCATTTACTATTAGTTTTACAATATAAATTATAAAAGGAAAAAACGTTAATATTGTTAAATTTAATAAAAATGTTTTGCATATTTTAATTATAAATATAAAGCATATTAATAATTTATTTAAATTCAATGTAATTAATGAATGCTTTAAGATTTACTAAAATATCTCATTTGCAACTATTATATTTATATACTCTGTTGTAGTACAGTCCCTAATTTTTGTTTATTTTCTTTTTTTCTAGGATTCAAGTTTAGAACGCTTAGCAAATGAAAGCAAACTCCTGGAAAAAGCCTACGGTCATTTCTTTGACCTGAAGATTGTAAACAATGACATTGATGAGACCATTCAGACTTTAGAAAAAGCTATAGAAGAAATTTGTTCAACGCCACAGTGGGTGCCGGTCAGCTGGGTGTATTAGTGTGTTTGTTGATGTGGAATGCCTGCTTGTTTGAAGTTGATCTATTCTTCCAATATGAGCCTTGAGTGTTGTTAGGGAGAGAGCCATGTTATTGACCAATGCTTAAGTTGATAGTTTGTGACTTGTTTGTTTGTGGTGGTTTAATGACCACTGCCGGTGCGTGACCATGCAAAGATTATTATAAGGTTGTTTTGGTATGCCTGTTTAAATTAATTAGAAATACCATTTATTTTAATGTTAAATTTGATATTACACTGGCACTTCATATATTTATATTAGACTACTTTGTAAAAGAATTAAGTTAAAATCTTTTATATGCATTTATTATAAAACTTACATGTAAGTTATTTAGAAAGGTGTAGTTTCTGTTAAAATATTTGTATAAAATACTTACTGGTAAGCGAGTAGATATTGTCATGTTTGAGAAAGGAAGAGAACAGTGACAGTGTTACACAATGATGTAGTCTGGCAGGTAGGTTACACTGGAACACAGGGTGAAAGAGATGTATAACAAAAATACCTGTGGGTAGGCCTCTTGTATGTTACGTCAAAACTTAGAATATATAGTTTAAGATAGCAGGATTATTAATAGTTTAATTCATGAAACATTTTTGATAATTAAATTTTTGTATTTTTAAAAATAGAATTTAAATTTTTAATTAATTATTTTATTGTTTTAATTCCCTCTTTAAAATGTATTAGACTTTTTTTTTCTTACATTCTAGCTATAATGGTTTAAAGGCTTAAAAAAGGAATATTTTGCTAATCAACTGTCAAATGGGACAGCTAAATTTAGTACATTCATGGATAACCGTAAGAGGAAAAAAACCACACTAAAAAATAATTTGGCTGTTTGAAGCAAATAAGGCCATTTATTTCTCAATATTAATTTTTTTTTAAATGAATAGTTCTTATATTAATTGACAGTGAAGTTAATTCATAATTTTATTTAATTACAATTCAGCCAGATTAACCTTTGCTAAACAGTAATTTAATTCCTGTCCGTTTGAAGTGAATGATTCACAAAATCACTTTAACTTATCCTATAATGTAAAAAAAACTACACAGAATAAGAGACTTTGTTTTTGTTGTGTAAGCTAAGCACTAACCAAGGTGTGATATTGTCCTACTGGTCACGGCACGACTTCGCTGCAACCCTGAGATTGATTCATGCAACACAACCCTATGTGTTACCTGATATTTATTTCATTATGTCCTCAAGCATAATACATCAATTCCATTTATACAACTATTTTGTGCTCATGTTCTTATAATCACCTCACTTACTTGCGTTGGTTTACCTGCAGCGGTTCTTATCAACTAATGTTTACATTAAATTTCATTATTGCAATTAACCATTTCTTTGCCTTTTATTTCCATTTTTAATGCATCTGTTTTTGATGCTGTTGTTTTCCAATTATCAGATCCTTCTCCTTATTTATTTTTCAAATGGTGTAAAAAAAAATTGATAGAAACCTCAGGTTATAAATATTGTGTTTGCTGCTAAGTTTGATAAATTTTTTTGTATAAATAATTTTATAGTCTTTGTGTAGTTTTGGTCAGATGATTTGAAAATATTTGGTTTTTGAAAAATCAAAATTAGTAGTTTTTTTTTAGCTAAATTTTATTCTTCATTAATTCTTTTTATCCCATTTCCTAGCATGAAATCAAACAAGCATTACTATACAAAAAATTTCACTTTTGAACATAGGAAAATGTTCTTTGCTGTTTATAAGTTAGCAGCATTCTTCATCAAAAAATTGTTTTTAGTTTTGTATCAGAGCATCAATGAATATTTCCTTTGGCACACAAATTAAGTCTAGCTTTGATTAATTTTTATTTTTCTGGTTAATGTCTGTAGAAATTGTATGTACTATCAAGTTACCTTTGTTTACATAGTATTTACACTTAAAATTGTGATACAAAATGTAAATACCACAGCTAATTATGTGCTGGTAACTGATGACAAAACAACACAATCTTGGGATTAAATGAAGAATGTGCTAATTGGATTTAATAAACATGTATCTGATACAAAATATTTCCATGCTTTTATCCTACTGATTGAATCTTTTTACTTAAAGTTTAGTTTTCTCATAGGGTTTAGTATTTACTATTTAGACTTTCAGAGGGCAGAATTTAATAGCTTGATAATCATATTTTTTTCATATAAGTCCAGGGCTACTTTCTCATCAGCAATGCTCATTCACAAATGAAAAGCTGGCATTGTGCTTAGATTTACTCTTATCGTTTATATTTATAAATTATAAACACTATCTTAGTGTCCTGGTAGATGCATTGTCTTAACGCCAGTAAGCCTATTACATAAATAACATAGACATCATTCATAATAGATTGACAGGTCTAGTTTTAAAATTATTTTATTGATAATAGTTTTATTAATTTAGAGCAATGTCTTAGACTTTTAGAGAACTTTTTCATATCATTAAATATCTAGGCACCAAAGATTTTAGCAACTCAAGAGAAAAAAAAGACCATTGTGTACTGTCCATATAATTATTATATAATAGATATAGCCAAAAGTCAAGTTTTTGTCTTCCAACACTCTCATAAAGCGGAAAAGTGAATTAAAGAAAAATACTAGGTTTATACTAAATCACTTCCAAAACTTATAAAGTGTAATTATCGAAACCAGCAAATTAAGCTAAATAACAAAAAATTTAGTTTGAACTTCTCTGGTTTCATTATTGCTTTACACGTATTTCTTCAACAATTTTATTTTGCAAATAGTTTTTAGAATGTAACCCCTCTTTGGCTATTAATGTTAATTTGTTTTTTAAATATTTTAAATTTTCTTTGAATTCAGACTTTTACAGTAACTAAATCTGCTTTATATACACCTCCTTTCATCAAACAAAATCATTTTGTTGACCTATGAGAATTTAAAATTAAATTATATTTATCATTATCATCTTTTGCTTTTTATTACTCTTCTTTTCTTTTATGGAATATCATGTTTAGTTTACCAACATAAAATACACATACACTCAGCTAAATGTAACTTGTGAGGGCGTTTTATAATAAGTCACACCTATAAAACACCTGACATTCTGTACATTTATATTCCAAATGATTTCACACCTAATCATTCACTATGTAAATTTTAGTTCTAAATGTACTTGAGCCATTATGAGAATATTTTTAAATTTAAGCCATGATTATTGCCAAAGATCATTATGCTGAATTACTATTTGTTTATTAAAGTTTTAATAGATAAAAGATTTTTTTTAAAGTGTTACTTTCTGACGACACAAAAAAAATATTTTAAATAGGCCTGTTTGTGGAATTTTGATTTTTTTTTTATCTTCTTGAATTAAAAAAATTAATTCTAAATAAAAATTATGATATGTAATCAAGTTTTATAAATCAAATAATTGAGCCTAGCATTAGATGTAAAGAAATTTTTGGGATAAGTCTTGATGTAATGTCCTTAAAGGACCTTGCATGACACTACTGTAAATACTTTGTCATTTTTTTTTTTGCAAAGTATAATCAGGACCTAATGATGATTGCTACTCTTATTTTATGCATGTATAATTATCAATAAAATACAAGTTGATTAACAATATATTGTGTTTTATCAGTTTAACTTTTTTGGTTTCAATTAATTGTCTGTCTATGTATGTCTATTACATACATAAATTTAGTTCAATTTTTAGATATAATCTTTTTACTTACTGTCATATTATTTTAAAGGGATAGTTTGGAAAGATTTTAATCTTAAGCTATGTTCAATGTTGCTATGGTATACCTAGTGACAAGTGCCTACTGCATAAGTAGGGTAGTATGCAGTTCATAAATTATGTAAAGTTCCTTTTTTACCCTGACGGTCCATGGGGCAAGTGAAGTAGAGTTAATCTGTTTCTTTGATCTCGGTATTTGAAGGGATAGTGTGGTCAGCACCACGGCCAGTCATAAATTATGTAACAGACCTTATTTATTACGTCCCTAGGTCGGGTGTCACCCGGTGCGGTAACTCATGGTGTCACACTCCCCCCTTTTTTTTCTCTGTAAATTTTGCAGTTGG
>NW_026732333.1:227500-229209 GCF_028476545.2 Physella acuta
CCCCTACCCGAAGAATTGTATGCAAGAAACTCTTCACGCAAACCACTTAGATTAGACAACATTTCCTCTTTATTCAATGTTTACGCCAGAATCAATGACGTCATTATATTACTGTGAGATTATTTTCAACTCTATGCTAAATGTGTCGACGTCATACTTCGTTTTTCGAATTACTATGCATGTTTTTAAATTGCTTGTCTTTTCTCTAGAGCGTTCTTGTCAGACAGATAGATAGATAGATAGATAGATAGATAGATAGATAGATAGATAGATAGATAGATAGATAGATAGATAGATAGATAGATAGATAGATAGATAGATAGATAGATAGATAGATAGATAGATAGATAGATAGATAGATAGATAGATAGATAGATAGATAGATAGATAGATAGATAGATAGATAGATAGATAGATAGATAGATAGATAGATAGATAGATAGATAGATAGAAGATAGATAGATAGATAGATAGATAGATAGATAGATAGATAGATAGATAGATAGATAGATAGATAGATAGATAGATAGATAGATAGATAGATAGATAGATAGATAGATAGATAGATAGATAGATAGATAGATAGATAGATAGATAGATAGATAGATAGATAGATAGATAGATAGATAGATAGATAGATAGATAGATAGATAGATAGATAGATAGATAGATAGATAGATAGATAGATAGATAGATAGATAGATAGATAGATAGATAGATAGATAGATAGATAGATAGATAGATAGATAGATAGATAGATAGATAGATAGATAGATAGATAGATAGATAGATAGATAGATAGATAGATAGATAGATAGATAGATAGATAGATAGATAGATAGATAGATAGATAGATAGATAGATAGATAGATAGATAGATAGATAGATAGATAGATAGATAGATAGATAGATAGATAGATAGATAGATAGATAGATAGATAGATAGATAGATAGATAGATAGATAGATAGAACAGACAGCGAAACTATTATTATAGATTTAAGTCGCTTTTCAATAAAAATAAATTGGGGAGGGAAGGAAAGCTGAAGTGACTTCTAATTAGAAAAGAGGGAATGACAATGTGAAAGCAATAAATTTCAATAAATCGTCTATATAAGCATGAAGTCCATTTAAGGACGACCCCCTAAGGCCTACTTCAAGAAACTACAAGTTATATAGCCTATAATTATGACTAATTATATTTGCCCCGGATATAACTGATAGTGTGTGTTTGTTTAAATTATGGTTCATCGTGTTAAATTCAACCTCCTCGCGCTCCATCACGTGACCTACTTGAGTTGGTCTCTAGTGTCTCCATAGGCCGCGTTCAATGACCTCCTGTAATATAACATAGATCACTGATGTCAAATAATACTAAAGACGAGTTTGTCTACTGTATGCTCTCTTGACTTAAAATGTTTTCATTAACTTTTTCTTGTGTGGTGTGATAGGGGGTCGCCCGTAAATGACGTCACACTCGTCGGGGGAGGGGGGTCCGTAATTTTGTGACGGAGTGTGATGAGGGGGGGGGGTCATATGGTGTGACGTCACAATTTTTAATGCTAAAAAAGCAATGTTTTAGTCGTTATTTCGCGTTTTAGAAAAATGTTTTAATAAATTGTAATGAGAATTGATTAAAATACTTATGGTGTGTTTTGGTGTGTTGTGTGTGTGTTGTTGTGCGGTGGTATTGGTGGTATTATGGGTGTT